>NC_048305.1:87881102-88030785 GCF_013100865.1 Trachemys scripta elegans
CGGCGGCAATTCGGCGGCGGGTACGCCGAAGCCACGGGACCGGCGGACCTCCCGCAGGCATGCCGCTGAAGGCAGCCTGACTGCCGTGCTTGGGGTGGCAAAATACATAGAGCCACCCCTGACTCTGAGGATGGGACAAGAAGCAATGGGCCTAAATTGCTGCAAGGGAGGTTTAGGGTGAACATTAGGAAAAACTTCCTAACTGTCAGGGTGGTTAAGCGCTAGAATAAATTGCCTAGGGAGGTTGTGGAATCTCCATCATTGGAGATTTTTAAAAGCAGGTTAGACAAACACCTGCCAGGGATAATCTGATAATATTTTGTCCTGCCATGAGTGCAGGGGACTGGACTAGATGACCTCTTGTGGTCCCTTCCAGTCCTACAAATCTAGTTTTCTATATGCTAGGTAGTTTGGCTGCTTATATATTAGAACCATCATATTTGATAAGACCAACAGATATTTTTTCTGTATTTTACATTAGTAAGTTTTTTTCCATGACAACAATCTCTCACACTTTGCCAAACCCAAAAGAGAGTTGATAGACTTCCACTATTGGACTGGAATAATGGATCTGGCAGCAATCTATAGTTGGAGGTATAGAAGAAGGTCAACTTTAGTTGCAGGATGTTTGTTATATAACCCAAGTAAGTCAATAGACATTAATTAGTACAGTAAAGGTGCAAACCAGCACTTTGCACGATTGGGTCTTATTTACAGCCAAATCCTGCATTCTTTACTCAGGCAAAGTTTTTATTGAAGGCAATGGGAGTTTTGTCTGGGTAAGACGATGCACAGTTTGGCTCTTAAACTATCATGTGTGTAACTCCAATAGAATCCCTGTCTTGCCTTTGGAAGCAAACTATTGGAAATGTTATTTTTACATAGGAAATTCTGTCATTACAAAAATCTGAAAATATAGATTTGCATCTACTCAGTACCAATTTTAAACAGCCTCAGTTTATCATGTTGGTAGCAGGATGGATCTTCCACAGGTTTGTATGCAAAGGAGAAGGAGAAATTGCCTATAAATAAAAGAGAAATTAAACCATTTAATAACATTTCTCCTGAAGGGAGAGTGCTTTGCATGTCACTTCCAAGCACAATACACAAGTAGCTGTGGTAAATAGAGCAGATAGACTTTATATATGTTGGGCATTCACTCATTATGTTCCTAACTTCCACTTATTGGCATCACTTACCATTGAATAGGCCCAATAACTTTGAACTGCAGTAGAACTGCAGTGCTATTGAAGATCAAAACTCTGACAGCAAAGAAATTTAGTCAAGGGGTACAATTTTCAAAAGTACCTAAGTTACTTAGGAGCCTAAGTCCTATTTTCAAATGTAACTTAGGCATGTCTATATAACATCCCACTGTTCCCAGCCCAGGTCGACAGACTCGGCCTAGGGGAGCCCTCACTAATACTCTACAAACAGCTATATAGACAGTGCTCTGAAGTTAGGCCTCAGGGTGCAGCTCAGGCTCTGCAGCCTAGGGTAGGGGGTGGGCTTCAGAGTCCAAGCTGCAATTTCAAAGTGCTGTCTATCCAGATATTTTTAGAGTGCTAGTGTGAGCCCTGGTAGCCCAAAGCTGCCAACCTGGGCTGGGAGGCTCACCGCCACCTGCTCCAAAATGCTGTGTAGATATTCGCTTAGGAGTTACATTCTACTGATTTTCAATGACAGTCGGGCTCTTAAACGCCGACATCATTTTTAAAAATAGGACTTAGGCGCCTAATCAATTAGACACTTTTGAAAATTTCGCTGAAGATCTTTTACTCGTTTAACCCAGTTAGAGATCAGTAAACACAGGGTCTGATCCTAGATAGTGTTGAGCACCCTCAATGCACATTTAGGTGTGCCTAGAAATCTGGCCATCTGTGCTTAATACTCCAATGTATCTATTGCTCAGTGGATTATACTTGTCCTCACTAAAGCTTAACCTTATGCACAGCCGGATTTCAAAGGTTAAACTGCCCATTAGGAGGTGGGCAAAGAATATCCCACACCAAAAATGCAAAGAGAAAAAGGATTCACCTTTGTGCCCGTTGGCCTAAAAAACATTCCTTGGCAACTTGCCTCTCAGCAATAACCAGACCAGAGTTTACCCTTGAATTGGCTATTTGCAACCCATAGGTAACCCATAGGGATCAGATACTCTTGGCCAGCTATTTTGGGTCTGTTGGATCTTCTCTGGGAAGTGCTGGCAACAGTTCAGGGGCAGGAAAGGTATTTACAAGACAAAATTTGCAGATCATAACTAATCTAAGACCTTGCAATTCAAGATTCAGCTAGTTGGAACTAATGTCCTTATTAATATTTATTGTGAGGCTGCTGAGTCCCATATAAAGCATGTTATGTGCGTTATTAATCTACTGCCATTTGATTTGTTTTGAGTGTAGGAGGGTTAAAAGTTAATGAGATGCATTATATTATTTTTATTTTTACCATGTTTTTCTACCTTGAAGTGTGGGAGCTACACAGGCTAACCAGCTATTTTCTTACCACATTTTTATTTACTGGAAAGTTTGCTCTGAGGTTATAACGGATCATTAATTTTTAAAACTGCAGCATGCAAGGTTGATTTACTTATTGCAACTGCCATTGCTCCAGAGTGCTAGACAAAAACAGTCTCTCACTTTGGGATAAATTTGTCCTGCACATGGGGGTGCACACAACTCCCATTTGGAGACAGTCAGATTTGTGATGGCAGCATTTGGCCCATTGGCTCAGAATTCATTTCAGGTCAAAAGTGACAATGCACAAAATGGTCAGTCTATATCTGCGCACCTCACAAAACCACTGCTCTGCACTTTTTGGCCAAGCCAGTATCAACTGAGCCTTCTTTCCAGTTTCCAGTGGTTTCCAGTTTCCTTCCCGGTGGAAAGGAGACCATTTCATGGTTAGAATTGCATCCTACTGTGGGCAGTTATGAATGGATGCACCCATGGGAGCATTACAAGTTACTAAGTTCAATAAATGATTTGGCATGATTGCTTGTTTCTGTACCAGAGGGGCCCCAGAGTGAAATAGCATGGGGAGGTGTAGGTAATAAAATAAATAAAATAAATAAATAAATAAAATGCATTGGCAAAGTTGCAAGAGAAAGCTTGCAAGAGCCTATCTATGCTACATCTGGTTCTTCTCTGTACTATATCCCTCACTTTCATGAGCATTACACATTTACTCCCTTTTCTTAGAAGAAACTCACATCAAGCATATATTATAGCAAGCTATAAAAGTCCAACACAGGACACATCATGACAAAAATGGCAATGTTAGCTAGTATATTGACAGGCAACTTGGTTTGGATTGGTAGGGCTGAACCAGAAATGTCAGAGTCCAAACTGTTTTATTGATTCATTGTGTAGAATTGGGAAAGTCATTTAGGGTCTGATCCAAAGCTCATTGCAGTCAATGGGAGTCTTGATTTACTTCAGTGGGCTTTGGGTCATGCCCTTAGGGCTTAAATCCTGCCCTGTTGAAGGCAAGAGGAGTTTTGCTACTGATTTCAATGTAAGCAGAAGTAGGCCCTTTTCTGTTCTATGGTTCTACTTCCATATCTATCTGACAGGATTTGAAGGAATAAGGTGTTGTAAGGCAAAATTGCTAGGTGTTGAGTGCTCTCAACTTCCACTGAAGTCAGTGCTATTTGAGAGTGCTCAGAACCATGCAAAATTCAGCCCTAATTAATGAAGGTGCTTTGAAAAATATAAAACAGTATATAAATGCTGAGTAGTATTTTTATTAATAAACATGCTATTAATGACAATTTATTTACATTTTGGGGATTTTTGTTTTAATAGAGGAAATCAATAAAGGAAATATAAGTTATTGTGACTTTTTGTAAAGATATTGACTAAATTTACTATATCTTCTCCCCGCCCTCCTCTACATAGGCTGTTTGCAAGGGAAGGAATCACAGATACTAGGGCCATTTCTACACTTACTGGGGATCAATGCTACTGCGATTGATGCAGCGGAGGTTGATTTAGTGGGTCTGACCCGCTAAATCAACCACAGAGTGCTCTCCAGTCAACTCCGGTACTCCACTGAAACAAGAGGAGTCTCCAGAGGTGAAAGTAAGCTGGTATGGTCCAGTACGGCGTACCAGCAAGGGCTGGTTTCCCCAGGCCAGCAATTTAAAGGGCCTGGGGCTCCCTGCAGCGGCCGGAGCCCTGGGTCCTTTAAATCACCGACAAAGCCCCACCACTGCTACCCCGGGAGCTCCGGCAGAGGGGCTCAGGTGGCTATTTAAAGGGCCCGGGGCTCCAGCCGCAGCTACCACCCGGGCCCTTTAAATTGCCACCCGAGCCCCTCTGCCAGAGCCCCCGGGGTAGTGGCAGTGGGGCTCTGGTGGTGATTTAAAGGGCCAGGGGCTCCAGGCACCACTACCACAGCGGAGCCCTGGGCGCTTTAAATCTCTGACAGAGCCCCCGCTAGCAGCAGCAGCTGGGAACCCCCGGAGCTCCATTGGTGATTTAAAGGGCCTGGGACTCCATTGCGGTACCGGTGACCGGAGTCCTGGGCCCTTTAAGTCACCCCGGAGCTCCGGGGATCTCAGTCACCTCTGCAGCTGGTAGCTCTGGAGGTGATTTAAAGGGTCCGGGGCTCCCAGCCGCCGCTACCGCAGCCAGAGCCTCAGGCCCTTTAAATCTTGACCCGGGGATTTAAAGGACTGCCTCTTCCTGCTCAGGCCCCGCCCCCCTGCTCAGGACTCCGGCGTACCGGTAAGTCCTTTAAGTTACTTTCACCCCTGAGAGTCTCCCATCGATGCAGCACAGTGTAGACACCGCAGTAAATCTACCTAAGCTACATGAACTCCAGCTAAGTTATTCATGTAGCTGGAGTAGTGTAACTTAAGTCAACATACCCCGGTAGCACAGACAAGGCCTAGGTGTATCCACTGAAGAAAATAAATGCATGGGTTAAAAGGCTTTTAAGCCTGTGAATGAAAAGAAATGTATAGATCATTATTTGCTTTATAATACAGTGAACTACAGCTTGCAGAATACTGGAGTTTATGTAAGAGCACATAAAATTGGAGTGGATTGTGTCTTTTGGATTTTGTATTTACAGTTCAATGGCTATGTGTATGAATAACCCTTAAAAACAGCTGATGTGAAATATCTCTAGAGTCCCTTTGTTCAGGTTCTGGCAACAGTTTTTCCTACCCTCCTGATAACTCTTCTTCTGAAGTCCTAATCTTTTCCCTTTTTACAACATCACCATTCCTTGACAAATTAAGGACCCCAATCCTGGAACCATTACAGAGTTAAAACTCCCATTGACTTCAGGTAATATACACCAAACTTTTGGCATGTTATTATTTATTATTTTATAGCACCTAGACATGTGCTAGATGTTTCACAGCAGATACAAGCCCAACCCCCTATCTAAACGTGAGTTCCAAGGGAAGAGAAGGGGCAAGAAAGGGCAATGCTTACTGCAATATGATCACATGGTTACTCAGTTTGTGCATGTGTAACACATCATGGTGGTTAAGGTTTGGGCTTGTTTTTTAAATGTGTGTAAACATAAGGAAGATAAAAGCTCAAAGACTGAATATAGTTGACTCACTTGTGAGAATCACAGAAGAGCTGAGTTTTCAGGATTTTAAATGAGAAGAGGGTGGTCACTTGGTGGACCAAAGTAGGGAGCCCTTCCACACATAGGATGTGGCATGAATGGAGGCATGATGACTTCAAGGCTGCCATCATTTGCAGTACTGAATTAGGTGGGACCACAATCTTTAGAGCTCTGTCAAGAGGAGCTGAGCCCTTCACAACTCCTGTTGAACAGGGTTGAAGGAACAGGAGTTATTCAGGCAAAATTCCCATGTACTTTAATGGGCCTGTTGTCTAGCAAGGTCTTAGTAAAGACTGCAGGGGTCCCACGGTGTATTAATCTCACTCTCAGTAGTGCAGGTGCAATCTCACAGACCTTTCCACAGTTTTCTTATTTAATGTGCCACACTCAGTTAAGTATATTCCCTTTCCCCCCAGCAGGCTATTAGTACTGTTCCTCATGTTTCATTTCATTACTTGGCTATGAACTGCTTCCCCTCCCATTCTTTGACTGTCTTGTCTATTTAGACTAGAAGCTCTTCAGTGCAGGGACTACAGGGTTGTACAGTGCCTGGCACAACTTTGCACAAAACTTAGTTAGGACCTCTAGGAGCTACTGTAGGAGTAATGAGCCATTATAATTCACTTTTCAATGAAGCAATGTCATTAAAATTTAAACATACTTTTGTTTTGGAGGGGAAAACCAGACCTTTTCAGCAAAGTTTCAGGTTAATTCTAATTTTGATCATTTTGCATTGATTATAGAATCATAAAAATGTAAGGCTGGTTCACAGGAGGAAGTACTGGTTACATGAGGGCTCTTTAACCTAGTGGAGAAGGGCATGACAAGAACCAATGGCTGGAAGCTGAAGCCGAACGATTTTAAAATAGAAATAAGGCACAAACATTTAGCAGTGAGGATGATTAACCAGTGGAACAAACTACCAAGGAAAGTGGTGGATTCCCCATCTCTTGGTGTCTTCAAATCATGCCTGGATGCCTTTCTGGAAGATAAGCTTTAGTAAAACAAGATTTTGGGTTCAGTGCAGGGTTAACTAACTGGGTGAAATGCTATGGCCTGCTTTATGCAGGTCAGACTAGATGATCTAATGGTTTCTTCTGGCCTTAACAGAGATAAAGAAACAGATTCATAAAGTTGATTAGTTTGCATCTAATTAACAATAAGAGAGCCTGCAATTTACAGGGACTCGTATGTGTTGTAATACTCACTACAGAAATACGTGACTTTACCAGACTCCTTAAAACAAAATCTCTCCTTTCTCACAGCGTCTGTTCTTGTTCCCTTCCCCCAAGGTTACTTGATAAAGGCATTAGGTTAGAGCCACTGTAAATGCCTGTGCTCTGCAGTGGAAGTGGAATACGTCATTCTTTAATATTCCTAAAACTGATCTATTGAGTAAGGTGGGGGGGAGGGGGGAGGGAAATGCCTGGTTACTTCGAACCTGAGAGTAACAAATCTCAGCCTGAGCAAAGGGCTTTAATGAAAGTTTCATTCAGAGTAAAAATCCCAGCTTCATTTAGGTATGTCCTTTGTATTGACTCACTGCTGATTGTAGCAACAGTCAGTATCATTTGGAATGTAATCAGACATTGTGATAACAGGATGGCTGATAAAATAGTCCTGTGGATCCTACCACCTAATAAATTACATTGTGTAAGGCATAGATCTCTCATTTCCTTTTGTCCTTTGTCAAAAATACTGAATCCTATACTAGACAAACTGTTCTGTGAATTACTGAAAACATATATGGTGTGTTGCTAACTCACTGCATTTAGGTGCGTTGGGAATTTCCACTGAAAACCAAGGGCCATATTCTGAGCCTAGCTCCATGACAGTAAGGTTCACAAGAGCTCCTTGCTGTCATGGATGCTGTATCCACCCTTTGCTGACCAGATCTGGTGCTAATGTACAGCAGACATGAGTCAGTGGTTTGGATGTGCTGTCTGGAGAGGAGAAGGGGAGGTACACTTGTTAAAATAAGCTGCCTCTGAGCAACCAGACATCAAGCCTGCCCTTCTCTCCCCTGTGCTGGAGCTGTAGAATTTGCAGCCCTATGGCTGTGGTAACTCTCCACGCTGGTCCTGTAGTAGTGAGGCACGGGACCAAAGAGGGGCTACTTACCATTGTCAGAACAGAAAAAAAAATTCAAATGTTGATTTTGCTCAATTTGAGAAATTAAAAACAATAAGGAGAGCTGAAACTCAAGCTCCAGGGAGTGACTGGTTTCCTTTTACAACTCTTCTGAACTCCTCCTTTCTCAAGTGGCCTGTTGGACAGAGGTTCTTCCCTAAAATACATATATTGGCTAATTTGAATAAGATTCACCAAATCTGGTAGACACCAGATTAGGGTGAGTGTCATGTTCCCCCTCTCAGCCATGCTATGCTATACAGAAGGCCATCGTGAGGTTCAAGCACTGTAAGTCGGGGCCAGAGGGACGGTTTCTTTCTGCAGCATCACACTACACCTCAACTCTGTAGGAATTCTCCTATCAGTACATAAGATGAGCCTTGATTCCTGAACACAGCAGGCTCAGAATTCTCTCAGAAAGCAACAGATGTTCTTTCAAGTTTCTGGAATTGGAGGGTTCTTCCAGGAGAAGCTTTTGTAAATGCAGGATGATGGGAATATAAAACTAAGGGGAAAGTCCAACCCCCTATCATTTCACATAGTCAGAATGGAATTCTTCAAATAAATAAACTACATTACTAAAGACTATCTTACAGCTCAGCTGTAAACAAGAATTTTGGTTAAATGAAATTCCAGTACAAGGAAATTCTTTGTAGCCGGACAGAGTGGGCAAAACCTCCCTGGGTGTAAACTGTCATAGCTGCATTGAATTTACTGGAGCTATGATAATTTACACCAGCTGATGATCTGGCCCTAAGGATCTTACAAAAGAATCTTACAGATGCCTTTTAAGGCATCTTAAAACAGCTTGCTTTTGACGTAGACAGGATAAAAAAAAAAAGAGAGTGTTACCACAAACCTCAACCTTACCATGCAAAAGGTCTTGTCAATCTCTGAGATCTAGAGCAAGACAAGCTACTTCTGCCTTTTTCCTTCCAGCCAGCAGCAATCTCTCAGTGATGATCATGTTAAAAGCAACACAGATCTTTGTTTCTCACAATAAATGTTAGTCATTTTACAAGTGGCCCTTAATGTTTTCAGAAGTTTAATCAAGGCAACACTACAGGCATCAAAGATGTTTTCCCAAATTCAGGTTTATTGTTTCATTATTTTTCTTACTGAATATATACAGAAACAGTTTCTGGGAAATATACTTAGCTACTACTGTAAAATTAAAATATGTTACTTAGTTTTTTATCACTATAGTCTAATCATATTGAATGTGACTGACTCAATATTTATCTAGAGAGAATATTTCCCTCTGTCTCTGTGAGTATGACTCAAGGTAAAACAAAAGAAGCTATGGTCCAAATTTAGATCTTATTTACAGTAGCATAAGTCCACATGAATGCCAATGAAGACCAAGGATCAGAGGGGTAGCCGTGTTAGTCTGGATCTGTAAAAAGCAACAGAGGGTCTTGTGGCACCTTTAAGACTAACAGATGTATTGGAGAATAAGCTTTCGTGGGTGAATGCCCACTTCGCCGGATGCATGTAATGGAAATTTCCAGGGGCAGGTATAAATACGCTGGCAAGAATCAGTCTAGAGATAACGAGGTTAGTTCAATCAGGGAGGGTGAGGTCCTCTGCTAGCAGTTGAAGTGTGAACACCAAGGGAGGAGAAACTGCTTCTGTAGTTGGCTAGCCATTCACAGTCTTTGTTTAATCCTGATCTGATGGTGTCAAATTTGCAAATGAACTGAAGCTCGGCAGTTTCTCTTTGGAGTCTGGTCCTGAAGTTTTTTTGCTGTAAGATGGCTACCTTTACATCTGCTATTGTGTGGCCAGGGAGGTTGAAGTGTTCTCCTACAGGTTTTTGTATATTGCCATTCCTGATATCTGACTTGTGTCCATTTATCCTTTTACGTAGTGACTGTCCAGTTTGGCCAATGTACATAGCAGAGGGGCATTGCTGGCACATAATGGCATATATAACATTGGTGGACGTGCAGGTGAATGAATCGGTGATGTTGTAGCTGATCTGGTCAGGTCCTATGATGGTGTTGTTGGTGTAGATATGTGGGCAGAGTTGGCATCGAGGTTTGTTGCATGGATTGGTTCCTGAGTTAGAGTTGTTATGGTGCCGTGTGTGGTTGCTGGTGAAAATACGCTTAAAGTTGGCAGGTTGTCTGTGGGCGAGGACTGGCTTGCCTCCCAAGGTCTGTGAAAGAGAGGGATCATTGTCCAGGATGGGTTGTAGATCACTGATGATGCGTTGGAGAGGTTTAAGCTGAGGACTGTAGGTGATGGCCAGTGAAGTTCTGTTGGTTTCTTTCTTGGGCTTGTCTTGTAGCAGGAGGCTTCTGGGTACACGTCTGGCTCTGTTGATTTGTTTCCTTATTTCCTTGTATGGGTATCGTAGTTTTAAGAATGCTTGGTGAAGATCTTGTAGGTGTTGGTTTCTGTCTGAGGGGTTGGAGCAGATGCGGTTGTACCTCAATGCTTGGCTGTAGACGATGGATCGTGTGGTGTGTCCGGGGTGGAAGCTGGAGGCATGAAGGTAGGCATAGCTGTCGGTGGGTTTTTGGTATAGGGTGGTGTTAACGTGGCCATCACTTATTTGTACTGTGGTGTCTAGGAAGTGGACCTCCTGTGTAGATTGGTCCAGGCTGAGGTTGATGGTGGGGTGGAAGCTGTTGAAATTGTGGTGGAATTCTTCCAGAGTCTCCTTCCCATGGGTCCAGATGATGAAGATGTCATCAATGTAGCATAGGTAGAGGAAGGGCGTGAGTGGACGAGAGCTGAGGAAGCGTTGTTCCAGGTCAGCCATAAAAATGTTGGCATATTGTGGGGCCATGCGGGTGCCCATGGCGGTGCCACTGGTCTGGAGGTATACATTGTCACCAAATTTGAAATAGTTTTGCGTGAGGATAAAGTCAGAGCTCAGCAACAAGTTGTGCTGTGTCATCATCAGGGATACTGTTCCTGACAGCTTGTATTCCATCTGTGTGTGAGATGTTTGTGTAGAGAGCCTCCACATCCATGGTGGCTAGGATGGTGTTTTCTGGGAGATCACCAATGCACTGTAGTTTGAAGACCAAGAAATTACTCTAGATTTATACCAGTGTAACTGAGAACAAGCATTTTCCCTAAGAAATTATAAGTATCAGAAGTGGTGTATCTAGCCTCTCTACCTCTTAATGATATTCTTTAATTCCATACCCTTTTCTTTAAAACTGCATTCAAATCTACTGTGACTTTCCATGTAGCTCAAGGATTGTGTTTCACCTTCATATGACTGATGGCTTTAAGGAAAAAGCAACAGAGAGTCCTGTGGCACCTTTAAGACTAATAGATGTATTGGAGCATAAGCTTTCGTGGGTGAATGCCCACTTCGTTGGATGCATGTAATGGACATTTATTTTATTTTATTTTTTTAAGGCTTTAAGGAAGAAATTTTTCTGGTTAAATAAATAACTAAGCCTAACCCATTCTGTGTCTAAATACTGGAAAGCACAATGGAATTTTACGCAATCAGTTCTGTATCACATTCACTGTATCGGGAAACACATGTGCAGATAAGCTTCTTTGTTAATACCCCTTACACTCACTAAAGAATGTTTCTTTCAGTCCAGAAAGTGTCCTTCCCTCCTTTCCAAAGCACAGCCTTAACTTTGATTCTGAGACCACGCTTGTGCAACATCCATTCCCCAATATCCTCATACTGCACACACAATCCTCTCCCATCTCATCCACTGAGGTTGTAGCTATCCTTCCGTTGTTTTCTGTTAAAAGAATCACCCAGAACTCAGTTCAATATAAGTCTCAAGATATTTTCTCCTTTAGCAATAGATCTGTAATTTCAGTTAGAGTAAATGTGAGACTGGTCTGTGCAGCAAAGGAAAACGTCCCAAAAGTAATATGTAGGAAACATGATTGGATGGGCAGAATATCTGCTGTCTGGATCTACTTGTGAAGGAGCAAAACATACCAGAGTTGTTTAAAATTCTTGATGTGATCTAATGAATTGCTTTGACTCATATAATTAAGAGCCCAATCCTATGAATCCTTAAGCAAGTAATCTTATTGTAATCAATGGGACTCACAGGAGTAATGACTTCTTGCAGCATGTCCACATTAACAAGCATGCAATGTATCTGAACTCTGGAACTTACGTTACACACACACACACACACCACACAGAGAGAGAGAAAGCAAATGGTCTGTTCACAAGCAATCATATTTTTAAATTGCTGTAATGATGCTTAGATACTATGGTGACGAACATATTACAAATGCATCTGATAACCAGTGTGAGCTGCTAGTTAAAGAACTAAATCATGCCTTTCCGGATGAGCCTCATTAAGCATTTAGGCTCAGATTTTTAAAGATATTTAGACATAGATGATATGATGCTGAGCACAGCAAACTGATTTAGGAGCCTAAATCTCATTTTCCAAAGGGATTTAAGCACTTGCGTCTAAATTCCATCAACAGTCAATGAGATTTAGACTAAGTGCCTAAATCCCTACTGAAAATGAGATTTAGGCTCCTAAATCAATTAGGCTTTGCAACACCGAGTGCAGCAATACAAATGACTTTAAAAATCTGGGCCTTACTATTCAAAATCTGAAAATGGCCATTTTCAACTCATCAGGGCTTAACAGTGCAGGCATTGACTTGCTTTTGTAAAGTGCTTTGAAAATGAAAGCACTATATAAGTACACCTCTACCCCGATATAACACGACTCGATATAACATGAATTCGAATATAAGGCAGAAAAGCAGTGCTCCGGCGGGGGCGGGGCTGTGTACTCCGGCAGATCAAAGCAAGTTCGATATAACACGGTTTCACCTATAACATGGTAAGATTTTTTGGCTTCTGAGGACAGTGTTATATCGGGGTAGAGGTGTATCAAGTATCATCATTTATAGCAGAGGTTCTCAAACTGGGGGTTGGGACCCCTCAGGGGGTGCAAGGTTATTACATGGGGGGTCGCAAGCTGTCAGCCTCCACCCCAACCCCCGCTTGGCATCCAGCATTTATAATGGTGTTAAATATATTTAAAAGTGTTTTTAATTTATAAGGGGGGGGGGTCGCACTCAGAGGCTTGCTATGTGAAAGGGGTCACCAGTAGAAAAGTTTGAGAACCACCGATTTATAGGATTATAATGTATTTAATGATTTGCTATTAGCTAATAATTCCTTTTGTGACATTGATTCAAATCTTGTCATTATTTTAGTCTTGCTACCGAACTTTATTTATGAGCTACAAATACTGCATTGCCAACAGATCGAGGGACGTGATCATTCCCCTCTATTCGACATTGGTGAGGCCTCATGAGACTGTGTCCAGTTTGGAAAAATTGGAAAAAGAGTCCAGCAGAGGGCAACAAAATGATTAGGGGGCTGGAGCACATGACTTATGAAGGAACTGGGATTGTTTAGTCTGCAGAAGAGAAGAATGAGGGGGGATTTGATAGCTGCTTTTAACTACCTGAAAGAGGGTTCCAAAGAGGATGGAGCTCGGCTGTTCTCGGTGATGGCAGATGACAGAACAAGGAGTAATGGTCTCAAGTTGCAGTGGTGGAGGTTTAGGTTGGATATTAGGAAAAACTTTTTCACTAGGAGGGTGGTGAAGCACTGGAATGGGTTACTGGGGGAGGTGGTAGAATCTCCTTCCTTTTTTAGGTCAGGCTTGACAAAGCCCTGGCCGGGATGATTTAGTTGGGGATTGGTCCTGCTTTGAGCAAGGGGTTGGACTAGATAACCTCCTAAGGTCCCTTCCAACCCTGATATTCTATGATTCTATGAGTGTGTTTAGTATAAACCTTTGTGTCTAGGAAAGAGACTCAGCCTTAAATATGAATGACCTTGTTTGGGTTTATTTTTATTATTTACATAGTACCCTCATGTGCAAAGCATTTTTGATAGGGAATATGAATACAGTCTTTGTTTCTTATCTTCAGTTAGAGGAACATAAATATGTCCAATTTTCAGCTGCAAATTATCTTTTAAGACATATAAGAAACTAAAAGATAAAACTAAACATTTCATATATAGTGACTCATGTGGTCTTGGGAAGGTTTTTTTTACACAATTGATTCCTCGAGCAAAAAAGTTCCCTCTGAATAAAGCTTGGAGGAGGTCACTGTGGGGAAATAATCAATTAGAAGCTGACTTTAGGGTTTGTAATAAGTATGATCAACTATTGGATGAGGAGCTTTTATTTTTGTTATGATTGCTGAATGCCCCAGGAAATGTGGTGTTTGGAAATGTTTTCAAAAACTGTATTTATTGTGTTTATGTAATACAAACACAAAATTACATACGCACACACACCATGGCACCCACACAGTGAAACAGTAAAGCTTTAAAAGTACCTCAAGGAAGCAACACTGTAACTGTTACTCATCCAAGTAGGCTGTATAGTGTCAGGCATATAACACACGGATCCCAAAGCACGGCTTGGCCAGATGCTGCCTATAGCCCTGTCCACAGCTAGCCTCCATTTTTCTAAGGCCCTTGGAGACTAATTATTCTAGCAAGCCAGAACTCAAGACTGCTCTTCTTCTCTAGCTGCTCTGTAAAAGCCTGGGTTTGGTGGTTTGCACTGCCATAATCCATTTTCCAAATATCAAGGAAAATACAAGCACAAATGCTTTTCATGCCTCCTCTTACAAGGTGCTGAAGGCTTCCAGTGAGGTCTTCCACTGAAGTCAATGGGGATTGAGGGTTCTCAGGCCCTCATAAAATCAGGGCCTATTTTTTATTAGGAGATTTTTAAGTGTATATATAGATTAAGTTAGGAATTTTGAGTGCACGACAATTCACCAACGTCATTGTGGGGGGGGGGGGGGGGCAAACTCTCTGTAACTATGATGTTCATGAGAGGACTAAAATTGGCAAACATCCTGTTCTGAATCTGCATTCAGTTCCCTCACCCCCACCCCAACACCATATAAGAGAAAACACCCTGCTTTCTTTCAGGGCCTGTACAGCTCCCCTGTTCCCAAAGAGAACTACAGGAGCTTTGAGGGATTTTTTCCTTCCACAGCTGCCACTGAAAATTGCCAAGTGTGTGTGTAATGGGGAGAGGGGCCCATAATATGGAGAGAAAAGCAGCTCAAGTTAATACAGCCTCAGGCTGTATTAAGCGGTGCCGGTTTAGGTTTAGGAATAAGGAGAGTATTCATAAGATCCTTGCCAGTTTCCTTGCTCATTCCCACCTCAGTCTCCCCCTCCAATCCTGCTGAATCCAACTCCAAACTGCCCTTGCAGAACTGCTTCCTCAGTGATCCCACAGAAGTGGAATCCCCACTTCCAAAAGCACAGGCACCTTGCCATGCACAGACCCGGAGAAAAGCCTGGAGCTCTTAACTGGCTATGTTCTATATTCCCAAAACAAAGAAATGCTAAATAAGGAACTGCAGACTGTGTGGTAAACAGTTTAGCAGATCTTGAGCCATGTTTTATGTAAAGACTAGTGTACTAACTAAACCACCACTTTAAATTGCTATTTTGGCTGGGTCTCTCTCTCTCTCTCTCTCTCTCACACACACACACACACACACACACACACACACACACACACTTCCTTATTCTCTGGGATATATTTGAAGAAGAAACACACCACTTAAAACCAAAGTGCTATGCGGTATCTTTCTTCCCCTTTGTCTCTGATGCTTTCCCATGAAGACTAAACAAACAATTAAATGTGGTATTTTGGATCTTCACTCTCAGGTAATCCTGCTACGCCAATATCAATATAATTCATGATAAATAAAAAAACGATTGCATTTATGTCAGAGTATTGGTGGAATTTTGGTAATGTACGAGGTAATAATTCTGTTAATATTTTACTCACTCAGTCATTGCCTGTTATTTTTTTAATTACTTATTGCTACTCTCCATTACTTCTTTTAGCTAAACAATTTCAAGGTGAATTACAAGATGAAGCGGTGCCTTCTCCAGTTTTGACTCCATTTCCTAAGCCCATTGGAAACCAAGAAGAGCCTTCAAAAAAGGGGAATCAGAAATTATTAATTTGTTCTACTTACATGTTGCCATAGTTTAAAGAGATGTTTCTAAGCTGCTTTTCTATTGTCCACAATTAATGTGGAAAGTGAGTAACAGGCCCATGATGTACTAGAGGACAGGGAAGACACACTGAAGATTAAGCTTAATTTAAAATGTCAGAGAGAAAAAATAATCTATCATCACTTTTCATTACAACTTTATGGTTAGAGCTGGGTGGTGTATTACAATGTCTTTTGTGGGCAGCACCATTCTGTACATATATGGTTAATCATCCAACTCAGTTAATTAGATGACCTAACTTCAGCTAACTGACGAACCTTAGCATTTAGATATTATGTTGATTGGCACAAATTTGTCTGTCATATTCAGTTTACAAGTCATACATGTCTGCTCTAAGGTGCAGTTTCACATCCTCCACTGCCACCAGATACCATTGAATAACAACTCTGAAGAGATATGAAGTATAGTAATTTGTGACTGAGAAGTTAAATAATTTCTATAGTCAAAGTCCCATGAAAATTAAAGATGGAAACAAACCTCAGAGATAGAATCCTAGAATCGTATGACTAGAAGGGACCTCAAGAGGTCTTCTTGTCCAGTCCCCAGCACTCAAGGCAGCACTCAGCATTATCTAGATCATCCCTGACAGGTGTTTGTCTAACATGCTCTTAAAAATCTCCAATGACAGAGGCTTGGTCTACACTAAACCCCCAAATTGAACTAAGGTACACAATTTCAGCTACGTGAATAACGTAGCTGAAGTTCGAAGTACCTTAGTTCGAACTTACCTCGGTCCACACGCGGCAGGCAGGCTCCCCCGTCGACTCCGCGGTACTCCTCTCGCCAAGCTGGAGTACCGCAGTCGACGGCGAGCACTTCCGGGTTCGACTTATCGCGTCCAGACAAGACGCAATAAGTCGAACCCAGAAGTTAGATTGCCAGCCGCCAAACTAGCGGCTGGGTATAGACGTACCCAGAGATTCCACAACCTCCCTAGGCAATTTATTCCCATGCTTATGCACCATGACAGGAAGTTTTTCCTAATGTCCAATTAACCCGCCCTTGCTGCAATTTAAGCCCATTGCTTCTCCTATTCTCAGAGGCTAAAGAGAAGAATTTTTCTCCCTTCTCTTTGTAACCACCTTTTATGTACTTGAAAACTGTTATGTCCCTTCTCAGTCTGCTCTTCTCCAGATTGAAAAAACTGGCTTTGTTTAATCTTCCCTCATAGGTCATGTTTTCTAGACCTTTAATCTTTTTTGTTGCTTTTCTCTGGACATTACCCAATTTGTCCACATATTTTCTGAAATGTGGTTCCCAGAACTGGACACAATACTCCAGCTGAGGCCTAATCAGCGCGGAGTAGAGCGGAAGAATCACTTCTTGAGTCTTGCTGACAACACTCCTGCTAATACATCCCAGAATGATGTTTGCTTTTTTTGCAACAGTGTTACACCGTTGACTCATATTTAGGTTGTGATCCACTGTGACCCCCAAATCCCTTTCTGCAGTACTCCTTCCTAGACAGTCATTTTCCATTTTGTATGTGTGCAACTGATTGTTCCTTCCTAAGTGGAGTAATTTGCATCTGTCCTTATTGAATTTCATCCTATTTTCTTCAGACCATTTCTCCAATTTGTCCAGATCATTTTGAATTTTAATCCTATCCTCCAAAACACTTGCAACCCCTCCCAACTTGGTATTATACACAAATTTTATAAGTGTACTGTCTATGCCATTATCTAAATCTTTGAAGATATTGAATAGAACCGGACACAAAATTGATCTGGGATCCCACTTGATAGACCCTCCCAGCTTGACTGTGAACACTGATACCTATTCTCTGGGAACAGTTTTCCCACCAGTTATGCACCCACCTTATAGTAGCTCCATCTAGACTGCATTTCCCTAGTTTGTTTATGAGATGGTCATGCGAGAAGGTATCAAAAGCCTTACTAAAGTCCAGATATAGACATTATTAAGGTCACAAGAGCAAACCATCTCATTGCATAGGACTAATAGGATGTATGGCAAGAGACCACCATGGCTTAACCAGGAGATCTTCAATAATTCGAAACTCAAAAAGAGAGTCCTACAAAAAGTGGAAACTAAGAGATCATTAAATGTATTCCTTTTGTCCTTGTCCAATGCTCCTCTACAGAAACCAAGAACATCACTTTATCTTGCAGCTGATTTTATCTTTGGATCCTTTGAAAAGGTCAGATTTACTTTCCATACTAAAAAATGTGGATTTTAGTCACTACTGGAAAACCCTATCAGAACTGCAAAAAATTCCATTACAGTACTCCGTTCTTTCCTTTTATTTAATTGGCTGGTAAAATATCTGGAAGATGAACTTCCAGAAGTTATCAGAGAATGCTCCTCATTGTCCACATTATTTTTCTCAGAGTTCCACATCAGAGTATTGTAGCAATATTGTAACAATATTCACTGTGCAATGGATGGAGAGAAACATTTTTGAACTGCCCACATATCTACACCAGCAACATCATCACTGGACCTAACCAGATCAGCTACAACATCACCGGCTCATTCACCTGCACGTCCACTAATGTTATATATGCCATCATATGCCAGCAATGCCCCTCTGCTATGTACATTGGCCAAACTGGACAGTCACTACGCAAGAGGATAAATGGACACAAGTCAGATATCAGGAATGGCAATATACAAAAACCTGTAGGAGAACACTTCAACCTCCCTGGCCACACAATAGCAGATGTAAAGGTTGCCATCTTACAGCAAAAAAACTTCAGGACCAGACTCCAAAGAGAAACTGCTGAGCTCCAGTTCATTTGCAAATTTGACACCATCAGATCAGGATTAAACAAAGACTGTGAATGGCTATCCAACTACAGAAACAGTTTCTCCTCCCTTGGTGTTCACACCTCAACTGCTAGCAGAGCACCTCACCCTCCCTGATTGAACTAACCTCGTTATCTCCACACTGATATATACCTGCCTCTAGAGATTTCCATTACTTGCATCTGAAGAAGTGAGGTTCTTACCCACGAAAGCTTATGCTCCCAATACTTCTGTTAGTCTCAAAGGTGCCACAGGACCCTCTGTTGCTTTTTACAGATTCAGACTAACACGGCTACCCCTCTGATTTTTGAACTGGCTCACATCTCAGCAAAATCACAGGCAGAAGTGACTAACAATGCATTGGCACATAACAAAGCAGATCCTTCTATTCAACCAGAAGAACATTCAGACAGTTTTTTAGCACAGCATTGAGGTTGGCAGCCATCAAAAACTGGTAATGTCATAAAACCTGCCCTTCCGCATCATAATAAACCAATCTGTTGTACAGAGACTTGGCACTGTCATGAGGTATGTGTGGGTAGGTTGTTTATAGGAACAAGATGTTTTGCTGCACTTCTGAGAAACCTGTTAACAGAATGATTTTTCTATCACTCCCCTAAGAATTATCTGCACAATAAGACCACTTCATGCCTGACAGAAGAACATACTCATGAGTGATCCCTTTCTTGCCAGATTTGCTTTATGGTCTCACAACCCTGTCTGAAAACGTTTCCCTACTACTTTGATAAATTATCAGATATCCACATCTAGAAGAAGCTCCTTCTGTTTCCATAATAGCAGCTCAGTGACATATGGAGCCAAAAGACACACGAAAATTGCCTCTATTTCATGCAACCAGAGGATTTTTTATTTTTTCACAATTTCTGAACCATTAAGACCCCTACTGATCATTTAATTTGTTCAGTCACTGTGTGAAAGGATGCACATATCTGAGTGAAATACCAACTTAAGCAAAATCTGCTGCCATTATTTGGTGTCTTGAGGAATAGCCTTTGTCCACATTTCATGTGTACTATCATGGATCACTGTTACCACAGGTATAATATGTACACCATCTGCCACATCTTGCCCCAGGCACTATATAGAGCCTGAGGGTATTCACATACTTAGAGTAACAGAAATTCTTTTTTCCCTCATGAGTGATTCCAGACTCCCACAAATCTCTTCTGACAACATTTCTTACACAGGGACTTATCAATATGAAAATGTAGCATTGGCTTCTTTGAGACAGTGCTGCTCTGAAATAAGTCGTTGCATGGGATAGATAATGTTGTTACCACTTTTTGAGCAGAGCTAAGCAATTAGCCAGAATTCAGGGTGCATTGGGCTGTTTTGGTTAGGAGAAAAAATTGATGATTGACTCAGGTATTTCTTTGGTGCAATCCTATTTATTTACAAAGAATGTGTAAAGTCCTGTTTCCCTGAACACAGCAGGAATCAAACAGCAGAAAACAGTTGCTTTGCTCATAGTTCCATACCCCTTTGCAGCCAGCACATAGTCCAAAAGCTCTGTTTCCAGACTTTTCTCAGGGCCACATTTCCAGGGCTTGTTCTGGCTGTGGCCTTGACTTTCTGCTGCCTTCTTTGTTTCTGTGCTGTTTCTCCTCCTTCTCTTACTTACACAGACAAACACCATCACATCAAACAATACGCAGTGAAACCCCTCCATCCACATAGTTCAGCCTTCTGTACAGCCAAACACATGCCTTTGTTTTGAGCAGTGACATGTCCGTGTTTTGGGTGGAGCTTCCTACTGTTTCAGCTATCTGGTTCCATTAAAGGGACTTAATTGTTTCGCACATTAATCCCGATTGAAAGGCAGCTGTTACGCCCATAGGTTTCAAAGAGGTTTAACCCAACCTATATTTTAAATGAGGAGCTCTAGTGACAGGGGGAGTTTCTCCAAAGGCACAGTGGGCAAACAGGTGCCCAACACTTACGGAAACTCAATGCCTAACTCCTTTTTTGTACCTTTGAAAATCTCTCTCATAAATCACCAGGTACTTTTCCTTCATTGCTCATGTTGCTTGTATGAAATAAATTCCCAGGTACTTCCTGGAAGATGCCCCTCCAAAAATTATTACAAACAACACTGTCCACATTCATCTATATTAGCAGCAATAAGCATGTTGTCTGTAAGCATTTACACAATTACGTCCTGTAATTGGCTCGCTAATATCTAAGCAATTTCCACAGGCTCTGCTCCAACATTGTGTGAAATATATCCCAGTGCCTCAGCGGTCTCATAACAGCTCTCAAATTATCTGGCACATGGCAGAGCAAGACTGTCAATTATGTGTTTTTGATGAGGTGAGGGAAGAGATAATAGAAGACATAATTCATCCGAACATTAAAACAAAACAATTCTTGTCCTCCAATGATCAGCCAAAATTGGTCCATTCTCTCCTACCATGGGTGTTTTCATTCTCCCAGCTAAGATCAAGTGCAGTATGTCCATTACAGTTAAAAAAAAAAAAAACAGTGTTTGCTAAAATAATCCCTCCGAAGCAGTTTAAAAAAATCAGAGTTAAATCCAAAAACAAACAAAATACTTCCCCATCTTTTCCCTCTTTGCCATATACCAGCTGCACATCCATCCTTTGCTATGAGCCCAGTACAACTCACACTGAAGTCACTGTAAGACTACAGCATTTTTACTGCTCTTCGCTTGCACTGTATTGTGATCAAAATGTATAGCTTGCAACCACTATGTAAATTAAACCCTGCTATTTCCAATCATTTGCATTTGTTTTAAATAGGCGTTATAAAATACAGCTGCAATACAGTTTCTCCAAATACTGCATGTATATATCTTATTAGCCTTCCTAGCCATTTGAATGGAAGCTTTACAGATCTGCACACGTACGGGGGCAGAATTTTCAAACAGGGTAGAGGTTAAGGTCTGTGAGAGATTGTGTAACTACTTTGTGTAACATGGAGCCAGGGCTTCCGTTCTTGAAAAATTTTATTGCACAATATTTCAGTGCAAATATGTTACTAAATGGGATACACCTGTAACGTATGCTATGTGTTAGCTCAATGAAAAAAAAAATAGGTTTTGCCTGATAGCTACTCCATATAAAAAATATTTTATATACTTACTGAGCTAAATTCATGGTGGGTGTAAGTTCATTGAATTCAATGGAGTCACAACAGGGATGAATTTGGCCCACTGTATTTACTATAGTTAATATTAAAATATTAATGAAAAACAAATTGTTTAAACAATTCATGTAAATTAAACCAAGTGCATAACTTTTGTTACTAGAATTTAACAGATAATTTGCAACATTTTCCCTCTGTTCGTGGACTGTCCATGAACACATCCCAAAATCCTTCAAAAAAAGTATATTAAAGTGTTCTTTTGAGATCTAATCTGCATTTCCCTCTTCCCCCTCCTAACTCTCCCTTACCTCCAGTTCTCCATTATCTGCTCACACATGACAAAATAGTATTTTGTTGAAAATGAGAATGTAATCCTACTTTGAGCATTATAGTTCCATCTGGGATACACATATTAGACAGAATACTACACACACTAAGACTATTTGTCAACCGATATATAAATAATTGCCAGCAAGATGAGCAATGTCTTTTGGCATTGTCACTGTAAAAATTAGAAAGACTGATAAGGGTCATGGGCTGGAAAGCTTATCTCTTCAGTTCTGCTTATGTGAGAGAGAAAAACATTTGCCTCCTTCTATTTACCTTCTTCCAACACATAGCTGCTGCTCTCTTACTTTTATTTTTGTTCATTGTTATTATTTAGACTGTGATACTCTTACTCACACTGATTACCAGTTTACTTCATGCTGCGTCCAATTAAAGACTATACAGTTATTTGCAAAGTAAGGTGCTCCTAGACATGAGGAAGGGTATCACAAGCTGTCCTTATAATAGTGCTTAGGGGTTCCAATTAGGGATTCAGAGATTTTTAAAGTGAGAGGAACCATTATGACTATCTAGCCTGACCTACTGGCTAGCACAGGCTAAAGAACCTCACTCAAGGATAAAGGCACCATTGTACAATTGGCACTGTACAAACATGAAGTAAAAAGATAGCTCCTATCCCATGATTTTGGTCAAACATTTTCCATCAAAACTTATTTTCAAACAGAATTATTGACTAAATAAACATTTTTTGTCAGAAAAGTGAAAAACCAAAAAAGTTCACCCAAAAACTAATCATTTTTCAGTTTTTGTCTGTTCTGGGTCAACATTTTTCAGCTTTTCAACAAAAAGTCAAAATTTCCATGAAAAAGCCCCTATTTTCCAGCTAGTCACAACTTTGTTTTTAATTACGAGACTGAAGAGAAGATTAAACAAACAGATGTCAAGGATGGGGAAAATAACATTTTGCATGGTAAGCAATAGTTACAGCTTGCCACCTGCCTAGCAATTGTCAGCCCGCAAGGATGCATCAGAGCAGAGGCAAGTCTCAAGGAGGAAAATGAAGGAGGACAATGCCGTGACTTTGCAATTCTTTGTAGAGGAGTCTTTTCCATTCATAAGGGGGGGCATGGGATAAGGCATGAGAGGGGGTCAGGAAATGTAATTCACATCAGCAATGCTGAATCACAGGACTGAGGTTGTAGGGGAGGTCGTTTAAACTAAAGGAAATTCATTCCATGTTGCATTAAGCCTCCGGCATCAATGACATTTTATTCTCTCTCTTTACAGGTGTTTTTTATCACAGTGCTCTCCCTACTCGCACATGCAGTCCCATGGACTATTGGAGTAAAGCAAGCAGACCATATTTAGGCCTTTTCATGTTGAAAGCTTGAGATTAGTGATTAGATACATGCTGATTAGAAAAAAAAAAGTCCTTCACATTGCTGACACAATTCAAGTCAGTACAACATAATGTCAAGCTACAGTACAGTCTTCATTTGTCCCAGGTAGTATGTATTGTTATTCTCATACAAAGCACATGGGATCTTTCTAGAGGACAGGGCCGGCTCTAGGATTTTTGCCGCCCCAAGCAAAAAAAATTTTGGCTGCCCCCTGCCCCAGCCCTGGGCCCCCCCCCCCCCCCACCTGCACCCTCCTTCCGCCGCAGCCCTGAGTCACTGGTAACTCGCTCCCACGGTAGGTCATTCAGCAGGAATTTTAGATGTGCACAGAACACAGACAGGATTGGTTCCCATATGGTTACAGAACTGCAGTAAAGTGGAACAATTTTCAGCTTGTGTGATTGGAGGATATCTGGATGCATATTATAAGACTGTCCTCCATAAATGAGGAAAAGTTGAGGTGCCTTTATTATTCTTTTGTTCCACTCTTTCTCTCTATGGGGAATTTGCTAATGCAATGTCACTGTCTTCCTTTTAAACAAACAAACAAACAAACAAACAAAAGGCAATGGCTGTTGAAAATAGCAATTCCAGTCCTAATAACCACTGGGAAGCATTTCTTGTTCAATTTTATCCTACTTTTTCTACAGCAAGTTACAGTGGATCAGTATATTTGATTTGGGAGAAATGAAGTAACAGCCGCCCAAACTGAGCTTGAGCACTCCTGAATTTTGAGGTGTTCAAATCTGGAAGGCAGGTGCTGGGGGGAGGGAGAGAGGGCTGTGGCTCTGCAGGGGAGCACGGCAGCATGTATGCAGCAGTGTGTCTGGCACTGCGTGGAGCCAGACACGCTGGTCTGAGTGGCACGGTAAGGGGGCAGGAGGGTTGGATGGGGCGGAGGTTTGGGGGGGCAGTCAGGGGCAGGGAGAAGGGGGGGTAGATGGGTCAGGGGTTGGGGGGGCAGTCAGGGGACAGGCAGCGGTTGGACAGGCATGGGAGTCCCAGGAGTTTGTCAGGGGACAGGTAGGGGTTGGGATCCTGGGGGGAAGTTGGGGGGCAGGGGTCCTGGGAAGGGGGGGGTCAGGGGACAGGGAGCAGGAGGGGTTGGATGGGTTGGGGTTTCTGTGGGGAGCAGTCGGAGGGAGTGGATGGGGGCAGGGTGGGGCTACCCTCCCTCCCCTTGGAGTGTCCTATTTTTTGAATGTTAAAATATGGTATCCCTGCTCACAGTGCAGCTCTCCATTCACTGCAGCATGAGGTCTCAACTACCTCACTCCCTCCCCCTCTTTCCTGTTGATAGTGGCCAAGGGAATGCTGGGAAATGTAGTTCTTTCCCTGCTCCAGGGCTGGCTCTATAGGCAGGGAGCTAACCAAGAAACTACAGCTCCCAAGGCCCCCTGTTGGTTCTCAGCTCCGATGCTGGATCCCTGCTGCCCCTGCAAATGGGCTGCCCCAAGCACGTGCTTGCTTTGCTGGTGCCTAGAGCCGCCCCGATAAAGGAAGGTAAATACGCACAGCATTTATTGAGAATACCACAGTTAGCATATGCTTTTTGGACACACACACACATACACACACACACACACAGTCCTGCAGTGATGTTTATAGTTACCAGTCCAGAGTCTGGATCAATCTAGTAGTCAGCCAGATTGGTCGCAGAGGAGAGTGGGGCTCTATCGGGCGCGATCCGATGTTCCTGGAGTGTGTCAAGATGAACCCAAAGTCCCATGGCCAAGCACCCTGTTCTTATAGGTTTTTTTTCTCTGTTGAAGCCTATGGATTTTGCTGTGTCAGTTTGTGACCACAAAAAGAAGAACAGGAGTACTTGTGGCACCTTAGAGACTAACAAATTTATTAGAGCATAAGCTTTCGTGGACTACAGCCCACTTCTTCGGATGCATATAGAATGGAACATATATTGAGGAGATATATATACACACATACAGAGAGCATAAACAGGTGGGAGTTGTCTTACCAACTCTGAGAGGCCAATTAATTAAGAGAAAAAAAACTTTTGAAGTGATAATCAAGCTAGCCCAGTACAGACAGTTTGATAATAAGTGTGAGAATACTTACAAGGGGAGATAGAGTCAATGTTTGTAATGGCTCAGCCATTCCCAGTCCTTATTCAAACCGGAGTTGATTGTGTCTAGTTTGCATATCAATTCTAGCTCAGCAGTCTCTCGGAGTCTGTTTTTGAAGTTTTTCTGTTGTAATATAGCCACCCGCAGGTCTGTCACTGAATGACCAGACAGGTTAAAGTGTTCTCTCACTGGTTTTTGAGTATTTTGATTCCTGATGTCAGATTTGTGTCCATTAATTCTTTTGCGGAGAGACTGTCCGGTTTGGCCAATGTACATGGCAGAGAGGCATTGCTGGCACATGATGGCATATATCACATTGGTAGATGTGCAGGTGAACGAGCCCCGATGGTATGGCTGATGTGATTAGGTCCTATGATGATGTCACTTGAATAGATATGTGGACAGAGTTGGCATCGGGGTTTGTTACAAGGATAGGTTCCTGGGTTAGTGGTTTTGTTCAGTGATGTGTGGTTGCTGGTGAGTATTTGCTTTAGGTTGGGGGGTTGTCTGTAAGCGAGGACAGGTCTGTCTCCCAAGATCTGTGAGAGTAAAGGATCATCTTTCAGGATAGGTTGTAGATCTCTGATGATGCGCTGGAGAGGTTTTAGTTGGGGGCTGAAGGTGACAGCTAGTGGTGTTCTGTTATTTTCTTTGTTGGGCCTGTCTTGTAGGAGGTGACTTCTGGGTACTCGTCTGGCTCTGTCAATCTGTTTTTTCACTTCAGCAGGTGGGTATTGTAGTTTTAAGAATGTTTGATAGAGATCTTGTAGGTGCTTGTCTCTATCCGAGGGATTGGAGCAAATGCGGTTATATCTTAGAGCTTGGCTGTAGACAATGGATCGTGTGGTGTGTCCTGGATGGAAGCTGGAGGCATGTAGGTAAGTGTAGCGGTCAGTAGGTTTCCGGTATAGGGTGGTATTGATGTGACCATCGCTTATTAGCACAGTAGTGTCCAGGAAATGGACCGCTTGTGTGGATTGATCTAGGCTGAGGTTGATGGTGGGATGGAAATTATTGAAATCATGGTGAAATTCCTCAAGGGCTTCTTTTCCATGGGTCCAGATGATGAAGATGTCATCAATGTAGCGCAAGTAGAGTAGGGGCGTTAGGGGACGAGAGCTAAGGAAGCCTTGTTCTAAGTCAGCCATAAAAATGTTGGCATATTGTGGGGCCATGCGGGTACCCATAGCAGTGCCGCTGACTTGAAGGTATATATTGTATATATTGTCCCCAAATGTGAAATAGTTGTGGGTGAGGACAAAATCACAAAGTTCAGCCACCAGGTTAGCTGTGACATTATCAGGGATACTGTTCCTGATAGCTTGTAGTCCATCTTTGTGTGGAATATTGGTGTAGAGGGCTTCTACGTCCATAGTGGCCAGGATGGTGTTTTCTGGAAGATCACCGATGGATTGTAGTTTCCTCAGGAAGTCAGTGGTGTCTCGAAGATAGCTGGGAGTGCTGGTAGCGTAGGGTCTGAGGAGAGAGTCTACATAACCAGACAAGCCTGATGTTAGGGTGCCAATGCCTGAGATGATGGGGCATCCAGGATATCCAGGTTTATGGATCTTGGGTAGCAAATAGAATACCCCTGGTCGGGGTTCTAGTTTGTGACCAGTTACTTCTTAATTGGTGTAAACATTCCAATACACCTCCGAGAGGGTCATCCTGTCCTTTGTTCCGATTTAATCAATTGTCCTTAGGGGTGCCAGCCTTCACCTCGGGGTTGTCAATCTGCCCTTCATTATGGATGCATGTTGATGATTCTTTGATGTCTTTTAAGTCTCTTCACTCCTTCTTCCTTGACTTTAGCTATAACAATGGCCTTCACACCTTATCTTTTCCTGATGCATACTGTGATAGACCCAGACCAGTTGGGAACAGCAGAGTAGCAGAAAGGAGATATAGTGGCCACTGGATAAGTAGTTTTCTGTTCCCTGAGTGACTAGAGCAGGGGCTGCTCCAGGCTAATAGACCACCTGACTCCAATTAACCTGCTAAGAGTCAGGTGCGGCAGTTAAGCACCTGACTCTAATTAAGGCCCCTCTGATGCTATAAAAGGGCTCACTCCGGCCAAGCCAGGGGGAGACAAGGGAGAGGAAGTGTGTATGAGGAACTGGGAACAAGAGGTGTGCAAGAAGCTGAGAGTGAGTAGGTGTACTGCTGGAGGACTGAGAAATACAAGCGTTATCAGACATCAGGAGGAAGGTCCGGTGATGAGAATAAAGAAGGTGTTGGGAGGAGGCCATGGGGAAGTAGCCCAGGGAGTTGTAGGTGTTGTGCAACTGTACCAGGAGGCACTCTAAACAGCTGCAGTCCACAGGGCCCTGGGCTGGAACCCAGAGTAGAGGGCGAGCCCGGGTTCCCCCCATACCTCCCAACTCCTGATCAAACACAGGAGGAATTGACCTGGACTATAGCTTCTACCAGAGGGGAAGGTCTCTGTTTCCTGACCCACAGGGTGAATCTGTGAAGCGAGCAAATCCTCCAATAAGGGCAGGACCCACCAAGGTAGAGGAGGAACTTTGTCAGAATACATTCCTCATTCACACAAACAAATTGAGAATACAAACAGTAGTATTTTATATCGAGCAAAGAGGCATTGCAAATTAAACCTTACTAAGTTTTACAATCAATAACCAAGACAATTTACATTGAGACCCAGGCCTTCAATGTTCCTCTAATCTACTTAACATAGACACAATAGAGAATCCTGTCTCTTACTTACTAAACCTTAAAACAAAGAAATTTATATTTAACTAGAGTGCCTAATTTGTAATACATATAGGAAACCATAGTAGACATTATAACTTATCCTAAAACAAAAGGGTGACCATAAGGATTGTTCTGGTCTGTCATTCCTTTCCCCTATTCAAAAAGGGTGGCTGACAGGATGAAATCAAATTATACATTAATTCTCATAGTACACTATAAAATCCAGCTCCTACTTTATTACCATTAAAGTTTAGTAAACAGGCAGCTATTAATATAGATTGTACAGTGACATAACTGTCACATGATATCAAGTATTTCTACAAATGATAGATGGAAGCATAGCATAGAATTTCAATGACATTCACAAATAGATCAAAAAGACAATTCCTCATATTTTGAATGCTAAACAGTTTGCCTCAGGATGGGGAAAAAAGAAGTTTAAATTGCAAGGAGTTTCTGGGCAGAAAAATCACTGAGTTTTTAGTCTCACTCACATGTATTGCTTGCATAGTGCCTTAATGTCATCATACACAGTTTCCAGGACAGTTATCACCATCTGATTACCAAAACAGGTACACGGTTTACACCCATGTAATGAACATTTCTTGCCTAAATTCCATAAAAGTAAATTTCTTCCATTTCGCCAGATGGAAAGTTAGAGTATATATTATATAATCTATGCCTTTATACCCTACCCATCAGAGTGTCTGAGAACCTTATAGATTAGAAAAATATATAAGGATGTATTTGATATTGTTCTTCCCCCCCTTCCCCTCCCCCCCAGAGGTTGGTACTTTGGATTCTTTTAAACACCAGTATTATTATTTTAGTTATCTGCAGCGGAAACAAAATGTAAGATCACAGAGATGAGATTGACATTTGGACAAGAAGACTGAAAAGTTTGTGCTCACTTTCAGATCCTGTGTGAGTTCCATAGCTGTGTCGATGCTGCTGAAAAATTTCCGTCTCAAGAATATAGAGGCACTCATGCTAGCAGCGAACAGTTCCATTGTTCCTGACTAGAAAGTAGCAAAGATTGAATACTTCATTCATATAATGCAGAAAGACATTGGGGACAGCACTGTTCTACACTGTGCTTAACGAAACATGAAGGAACATTTGTTGTATTTTATAATCATTTGTCATAACTAGAAAAAGAGATCAATTCTGATAGTGTCTCACTGAATTTCATTTCCCACAAGAACTTAAATACAGTTAGTGAATGCTAAAGAAATGTGTGTTCATTTGTCCTGCTATAGAAACTTAACAACCATGGAAAATCTCAGACTGTACACGAACCATTTCCTCCTTAATTTCCAGACAGATTTCTTTTCGATACATACACAGAGTGTAGGACATTTCCGATTGATAAGATGCAAGCAGTAACACTTTTCCAGATCCTTTCCTTCCCCAGTCCCAGCAATACCAACAAAAGTAAGCAAGCAGAAAGCACCTTATTCATATACAACAATACTATCTACTCAAACTGATCAGCACACATTATGTATACAGGTAATGTTGGATTTGAAGGAGATCTTGGTGATCAGTTAATGGAAAATGAAATATCCAAGGTTGATGGAGGGAACCTGTTGCCTCAGGGCCGATGCAACCATTTAGGCAAACTAGGCGGCCGCCTAGGGCGTCTAGTGGTTGGGGGCGCCTAAAAGCCCGCTCAGGTGAGGAGGTGGAGTGGAGGTGAGCTGGGGCGGGGGTGGTGCGTGGGGAGGGCCGCCTGCAGTAACGGGGGGGACGCACAGGGGAACCGCTCCCCGCCCCAGATCACCTCCACTCTGCCTCCTCCGCTGAGCACACAGCCCCCGCTCTAAGTCTCCTCCAATCGGCACCGCAAGCCTGGGAGAGGAGGAGAATTAGAGCGGCGCTGGCATGCTCAGCGGAGGAGGCGGAGCCGAGGTGAGCTGGGGTGGGCTCCCCGGGCAGGGTTAGCTGCTGCGGCGGGGGTCTCCCCAGGCAGGGTTAGCTGCCGCAGGACGGGGGCTCCCCGGGCGGGGTTAGCTGCCACCAGGGGGGGCTCCCCGGGTGGGGTTAGCTGCTGCATGGGCGGGGGGAGGGGAAGTCTCCCCAGGCAGGTTTAGCTGCCGTGGAGGCGGGCTCCCCGGGCCGGGTTAGTGCCGTGGAGGCGGGCTCCCCGGGCCGGGTTAGCTTCTGCGGGGGGATCGGGGGAGTCTCCCCGGGCGGGGTTAGCTGCAGAGGGGGGGTAGCTGCTGCGGGGGGGTGGCAGGCTCCCCAGGTGGGGGGCTGGGTTAGCTGCCACGGGGGGGCTTTAGCTGGGGGGACGACACAAGGTGGAAGTTTCGCCTAGGGCGCGAAACTTCCTTGCACCGTCCCTGTGTTGCCTAACAAAAACCAACAATGACAAATAAGAGAAGACCTCTGTCTTGCTACTAGTGCTAACACTGAATAAGTACCTTGACTGCACACCCTCTAAGCTCTCTTCTGAACTGATATAGCAGTAGCTTAGCATCCAATGCCGTTAGTGACAACAGAAACAGAGATGGGCCTGAACAGCAGAATATGTATCAGAGTTGGACCAGAACCCCAGCTTTCCCTAAGGTTTAGTGTTTTTGGCTTCTCTGTAAGAGTTCAGTGTAGTACATTACAAGGCACTCACTGTGGAGTGTGGGTCCAGAGCTGGACTCCTTGGGAGGAGAGCGTAGTTTCACATCCAGTGTTACAGTTGGACCCATCTCTAAAGAAGAACAGAACAAATACTATGAAAACAAAACATGTCAAACTTCCTTCCCTGCACTTCATTTCAATGGGCCGGGTCTTCAGCTGGTATCAATTGGCAGGAACTCAATGCAGCTGTGACAATTTACCAAAAATGCGACTCTGCCACAATTGAATGTCAATTTTTTTTCTGATGTTTGTGAAGCCTACATTTTAAGCTGTTAGAGCTGGGCAGGACATTCCATTCCCACCAGGCCTTGTACAGTTATTTACAAGCAAGCTTCAGGGGCCTGATTTGGAGCTGGGTCTCTCCCCCGGCCCTGCCTGGAGCGGGTCCCGGCCTCCGCCTGCCCCCCCCCCCCCCCCCCCCCTCCGTCCCCGCCCCCGTCCCTGCCCGAAAGAAAGCAGCACGCGCCTTTCCCGTGCCTGCTTGTGCTGCCGGAGTAGCACATTCCTACGCCGGAGCCCTGCTCCCGGCAGCAACTGCTGTCTGCTGCCCCGGGGTCCTAGTGCCCCCCACCCACTAATGGCAAGGCAGGCTGCCCTTACCCTGCTCTTCTACCCTAGCCCTGAGCCTCTCCAATGCCCCAAACCCCTCATCCCCCCACACCCTAATCCTCTGCCCCAGCCCTGAGCCCCCTCCTGCATCATGAACCCCGCAGCCCCAACCCTCATCCCCCACACCCTAATTCTCTGCTCCATCCCTGAGCCCCCTCCTGCATCATGAACCCCTCACCCCTGCACCCCCTCCTATCCCCAAACTCCCTCCCAAACCCCCTCCCCCCTCCCACACACCCCCTCCTGCCCTCAAACTCCCTCCCAAAGCCTGCACCCCCTCCCTTTGCACCACCTCCCACCCTCCAAACTTCATCCCAGAGCCTGCACCCCTCACCCCCTCCTGCACACCCACCCCCTGCCCCAGTCCGGAGCCTGCACCCAGCACCCAAACTCCATCCCAGAGCCTGCACCCTGCACCCCAATCCCCAGCCCAGGACCTGCACCCCAGACCACCTCCAAACCCCCCTCCCAGAGCCTTAGGCAGATGTGGGGGCACAGTTGGGGAGGATGGGTTCTGGGCACCACCAAAATTTCTACAAAACTGCCACCCATAAGGGTCGGGGCAGTCAGGGGACAGGTAGGGTTCTAGGGGGGCAGTTAGGGTGGGGGGTTCTCAGGAGGGGGCAGTCAGGGGAAGGAGGGTTGGAGGTTCTGAGGGGGGCAGTCAGGGGGTGGGAAGTGGGAGGGAGTGGATGGGGTGGGGCTAGAGTGCCCCCCCCCCCAGTGTCCTCTTTTTTGATTGTGGAAATATGGTAACCCTATGTAACAAGGTGCAAGGCAGTGATGAATCAGGTCTGCCATCTGTAAATCATTTTTATGCAGCTCAAAGGATTTATGCAGTTCATAGATTTATGTCTATGTGATGACTGACATTTCTGACATTGAATTTGTAACATCTTGAAAGTGATCAAGACTTTGAAGTCTTCAATGGGAATGTTGGCATTGCTGGAGAACCAGCTGATCTTTATTGAGAAAATAAATGTCTAGATATATTATGGCCACCACCTGTCCTTTTTCTTTCCCAGATTCATTTTTTCTGGCTTTTTTGGGGGGGCTAAGTTTAACTGGAGTCCGTGGATTAATAAAATCTTTGGTGTTGCCTCCTCTTTATTCCTTCAAACAAAATCCCCCACACACACACACAAAAGTATCAGCCAAAGAGAGACTTTTTGTGTCAAGTGTGACAACTAGATTTCATGCAGTCAATAATTGAGGGGTTACCTACGAAGTCCTTGTAGCTTCTCCAATTTACACAAGCTGAGCAATGGCCCAGAAAATTCTCAGTTCCTTGTTTCCCTTGTGGGAAGTGAGATATTTCCCAAACTAAAATAGTGGCTTTAAGAAAGACATCTCTACTGACATCTATGCAATAAATATGCCAGCTAAGGACAGTGACTTAGTAAGAACTGGGGTATCAATGGGAAATTAATTTAATTTCACCATTCATAACAATTCCCAAGGACAGAAGAGAGCTTTCTCACAGCTTTTTCTCTCAAGCTAAATGTGTGATGTAGTTCTCCCTCCCCCCAGTGAATTTGTATATAGGGAACAGGCTCTCCACATTTTACTCTAGCGATGGAATCTTGACCTTTAAATAATATATCTTGGAAGTGGGAGAGAGAACCCTGTTCAACCAATTTCTTCAGTCATGGCACATAATAGGCTAATGTTCAGAGCTGGTGATAAATTCAAAAGTCTTCTTTCTGTTGAAAAAAAACAGGCTTTATGAACATCTCTTCCCTATGGATTTTGTGGCCATATATCTGAGGGTCTATCAAATCCCTTAGCTCATTAAGGGGCAGATTCTACACCCTTGACTCATGTTGACTAATGTCTTACACCTTGAGTAGTTCTATTGACTTCAATGTTGACTACCCTTTTATACCACTTACCAAATTGCTTTAGCAGACAAACTTCACTGGAATTACTTGAAGGGTACTACCCAACATGAGTAGAGGACGCTCAAATCTAGCCCTTCCTATGGACTTGATATTAAAAGTGTCTTTATTTCAGTAGAGGCCTCTAGGTGCTACTACAATAATAATGGATATGTCTGCCTACCGTACAGTCTGATTTTGGAGATTTCCTTTCCTGACTAAATCACCATCTCTGAATTCTGCATCTGACAGCTGGTATTGGGCATTGATCAGTTATATTACAGAAAATACACCTCTACCTTGATATAACATGACCCGATATAACAAGAATTCGGATATAATGTGGTAAAGCAGTGTTCCAGGGGGGGCAGGGCTGCGCACTCCGGTGGATCAAAGCAAGTTCGATATAACGCGGTTTCACCTATAACGCGGTAAGATTTTTTGGCTCCCAAGGACAGCGTTATATCGAGGTAGAGGTGTACATTTGAGGTGACAAATCTCAACAAGTTCTCTAACACAATTTGGTGAGTGCTTTTAAAAAAGCCCTCTGTTTCTGCCTTGGAGAAGTGAAAATTATTTATCATTATTCACATTCACTTAGCTTCAAATATCTTACGGTGTATTCTGCTTGCACCTTAGTGGACATGGACAAAACACAGAAAAAACAAGCCTCAATAGAGTTGGAAGAAATGCTATTAGAAAAATCCAGAAAGTATATTTTTCTCTTTGAACTATCTGGGCTGTTGCTGAAATCTCAATTTTTTAATGTCAGCAACTCTGTTTTTCGTAGAACATATGGCCAATGTCCTTTTGGCAACATTTTTCAAAGGGATCTTTCCTGAAATACTTAAACATTTCGTAATATGATCTGAGTACATTCAGTAAAAGTTCAGTCAACCATAGATTGTGACCTAATCACACCCTCTCAGTACTAGATCTATTACTGATAATAACAGTAATGTGTTCCATAGAGCCTTTCATAAAAGAGGTTATGGGGCAAACTTTGAGACAGAATTAAACACTCTGTCTCCATTAATATTAATGAGAGCCACACATCTAATGAATCATGCACTGAAACAAAGAGCCTGTGGTCAAATTTAACTCTAAATGCTATATGGAAGTTAAACCTGTGAACGGAAACTCCTGATTCTCTTTTTCTCAATGCTCTTTCAGCCCAATCCTTCTTACCTTCTCCACTTTAGTAATCTCTTTAACTTCAATGAGATGACTTGTGCTGTGATTAAGACAAGCAGAATTTTTCATGAGGTCTTTTCTCAGCTTTCTCCAAAAGTTTCTAGTGCCTCTTTGAAATCTCATCAGTTGTTTGCAGTGATTATAGTTTAAAATCCCTTCCTGCCCTAAGGCTTGTGATGGTTTGAAGACCATTTATATTCTGTATTAAAGCAATAAAATCACTACAAGACCCCTTGCTTTAAACCAGCACAAGGGAAGTCTGAGCAAAGGCCAAAACTCCAGTATTTTCTTCTATATTCAGCCTTGGGAGAGCTGTGGAGTTCCTGCTGCATGGAGGAGGCTGCTATGGAGTGGGGACACAGGAGGAATGTATATAGGGTGACCAGATGTCCCAATTTTATTGGGACAGTCCCAATATTTGGGGCTTTTTTCTTATATAGATGCCTATTACCCCCCACCCAGTCGTGATTTTTCTCACTTTCTATCTGGTCACCCTAAATGCCCAGCCCCTTTGTTCTGCAGCATTGAGGTTCATGCCAGATCCCCACAGCCCAGGAAGGAGGGGAATTTAGGAACAGGGAGTGGCTAGAGGATTTGCACATATGCAGACAGTGTCCACACGCTCCTTCATATACTCCTAGGGGATACGCATGACTCACAACCCCTGTTCTATCACAGAGTTGGCAGCGCAGCTGAGGGGTTGCAGGGTTGCCCTATGCCCTGCCTGTTTCATTAGCAATGAGTGAGCCTAAATGCAGGCTCCCCATGTAATGCTCTGTCCATGAGGTTGAGTTGCTTCCAACCTAACTCTGCCCATTCCCTGCTTCCCCCAGTGTCCCCTCAATAACAGCCTCCTTCATGCAGCAGGAACAGTTCCTCCAGTCTCTGCCTTACTACAGACTCAGCTGGTTACATAATCTTTGAGATAGTTTAGTCTCCTCAACAGATGACCACATCAGGAGTGACCTCTCTATGTCTAGCAAACTCTCTCTCTGTGGAGACTCCTCCTTTCCTGTGGGGTTGGCCTCTCGATGGTTCTCTCTCAGTTCTGGGCTGATTTCTGTAAGCGCGCTCTGGGGGTTGTGTCCACTGAGTTATAAGTGCCTCATGTTCCTTCGGATTACATGTTTCTCTTGTATAGTCATCTCATATGACCTGGATGTCACTGCACCCTTCAAGACTCCTTCAATCCACTTCCTCTGGTGTCTCTGTAGTGGCCGGATCCTCCCAGGAATGCCCGTCATCAGGGGTGGTAGGTCTTTGGCAGACCTGTCGTTCTCCAGTGCCTGCTTTTTCTGATTGATAAACATCTCCTCTCAGTGGTGTCCCCATCCTCCTGGCTGCAACAAGTCTCCCTTCACTGATAGCAGGGTTTTGGTCCCTCATCCCATCAGTGCCTGCACTGGACTGTTTTGGCACCCTATAATGAGATAATCCTGTGTGCCAAAAATGTTAAGAAGGGGTCTGAATCAGAAAAAAAGAGCCTGATGTAACAGTCTCATAGCTCATTCTACCTTACTATTACTCTCTTTCTCTCTGTGTATATATATATATTGTGACAAAGTTCCTCCTCTATCTTGGTGGGTCCTGCGCTTATTGGCAGATTTTCTTGCCTCAGAGATTCACCATGTGGGTTGGGGAACAGCCCAAAGACCTTCCCCTCTGGAAGAACCCACAGTACAGGTCAATTGGGAGGTTTGGGGGGAACCTAGGCCCACCCTCTACTCTGGGTTCCAGCCCAGGGCCCTGTGGACTGCAGCTGTCTATAGTGCCTCCTGTAACAGCTGCATGACAGCTACAATTCCCTGGGCTACTTCCCCATGGCCTCCTCCAAACACCTTCCTTATTCTCACCACAGGACCTTCCTCCTGGTGTCTGATAACACTTGTGCTCCTCAGTCCTCCAGTAGCACACCCTCTCAGCTCCTCACACCACAAACTGAAGTGAGCTCCTTTTAAAACCCAGGTGTCCTGATTAGCCTGCCTTAATTGATTCTAGAAGCTTCTTCTTAGTTGGCTCCAGGTGTTCTAATTAGCCTACCTGCCTTAACTGGTTCTAGCAGGTTCCTGATTACTCTAGTGCTGCCCCTGCTCTGGTCACTCAGGGAACAGAAAACTACTCATCCAGTGACCAGTATATTTGCCCTCTACCAGACTCCTGTATCCCACTGGTCTGGGTCTGTCACAATATATACTGAGATGGTGGTATAGTGGTCAAAATCCCATTTGCATGCAAATTTCTTGAATTCTTCCAAGGCAAACTGGCATTTGTTGTCAATGAATACCATGTCTGGAATGCCACATCTCAAAAAGTATGCGCTCAGTTTGCCAAGCACTAATTAAAGGCATCAACCTCCCAAAAGTCTGAATAATAGTCCACTATCATTAAGAACTGCTTTTCCTTGAAGATAAATAAGTCCACTCCCACCTTTTCCCAGGGTTGGGTGGGCAGCTCATGTGGTAACAGAGTCTCTTTCTGCTAGTGGTTATTACACAACAGGCAGATGTCACAGAGTTGTGTATTCATCCCTGGCCAGAAAACACATTCTTAAGACAGTTGTTAATGCCCAGATATGAGGCATGGAGTTTTTGTATGACATCCTTACATAATGAGGTGGGGACAAAAGCTCTCCTGCCTTCAAAATATAATTCCTTCCTGCACACTGAGCTGGGATACTGTCTTTCCAAACACTGCATATACAAACCTTGTTAGCCTTCTTAGCTATTTGAACTGGAGCTTTACAAATCTGCAAACCTACAGGAGCAGAATTTTCAAACCGGGTGGAGATTAAGAACTGTGCAAGATTGTGTGACTGCTTTTGAGCTTAGAGCAAGGGCTTCCTTTCTTGAAAATGTTTTCATTGCACAATATTCCAATGCAAACAGGGTTTACCTGTAATGTACTCCATTTTAGGTTATGCCTGACAACAACTGTATATAAAATTCTTTATATACTTAGTGACCTAAATTCAGGGCTGGGGTAAGGCCATTGACATCAATGGAGTCACATCAGGGAAGAATTTGGCTCACTGCATATTTAATACAGTTGATATAAAAATGTTAAGGAAAAACAAATAGCTTACACTATGTATGTTAAACAAACTCAAATCAAAGAGTACAACTTCATATTATTACTATAATTTAAGAGATGATAATTTGCCACATTTTTTCTCTGTTTGTGAACTGTCCACGAATAGGCCCCAAAATCCTCAAAGGAGAAGTGTATATTAAACTGTTCTTTTGATGTCCAATCTCATTTTGCCTATAAAACTTGGACAGAAATTTTATCATTCTTATGAAGCATTGTACCCCTTTCATATCCACTAGAGCTGGTGTGTCTCTGACCTCCCTGATCTTGTTGGAATCTGCTTTCAGTCCATCTGCTGGGAGTAGATATTGAATGTATATCAGCTCATGCTATTTGAGTCACATTTTTTCTGGGTTCATTTTTATGTTCTTGTCTCTGCATCAGTGCAGAAAAATGTATAGTTTTCTGTTATTTTTTTCATTCAGCTTCTATATCATTGCTCCTTTCACCTACAAGGATATCATCTGCAATTATTTTCACCCCAGGCAGGCCTTCCAGCACTCAGGTGAATCTTCTTTGAAACACCTCTGGTGCTAAGCTTATGCCCATTGGCATGTGCAGCCATCTTGAGCAACCAAATGATGTTGGAAGGTTGTCAGCTTTATGTGCCAAAACCCATTTCTCACATCACAGACTGTAAAGATTCTGGCTTTGGACAGTTCTGGCAAGATATCCTCAACTGTGAGACATAAATAGTAGCATCTTTTTAATGCCTGGTTCAGTGGCTTTGGGTCTATGCAGATGAGAATTTGCCCAATGGCTTCTTTACTACAACCATGCTGCTTACCCAGGCTTTACTGACCTCTCCGGGTGCTAAAATATCCCTGCCTTGCAGACTTTTGAACTGTTTGTGTTCTGGGTTACATAGTGAACTTTCCTTCATGGTAAGCACACAGATTCCACTGTGCGGTCTACATCTAATTGCAGCTTTCCTTTGAGGCACCTGTCACCTTTGTAAACATCCCCATATCCTCTATAAATTTTCTCCATTGTCCATAGAACTCCCTCTTTTGCTTCTTGCACTTCAATCATACAGTTCTGGTGCTGAACCCTGATCATGGCTTGTATGGCTGTATTCCCTAAAAGGGGTCTGTGGTTTTTATCCACTACTATAAACTTCAGTTGGTACCATCTGTTATTTTTCAGGTTAGTTACTATGAGGTTACATTTTCCTACCCATTGCATTGTGTTCTCATTGTATGTTATTAGAGTGTGCCTGCTCTCTCTAATGGGTGTTTTCAAGTCCAATTCACCCCGAGGAATCACACTGCAGAAGACCTGCTATCCAGCTGAAATCACACAGGGCATTTCCCTATTAACATTGATGCTTGCACAGAGGTTGGTATTGTCCCTTGTTGCTTTCCTGTCCCAACAGCCTGAACTCAGGCTCAAGGAGAGAGTCTTGATTTCATCACACTGTCAGATGTGCCACCCCCCCTCTTGTACATGACTGACTCTTTCTGGGACCTTCCCTTGCTTTGGCACACACTGCTAAAATGGTTCAACTTGGCACAGTCCTTGCAATGCTGTCCTAGTGCAGGGCAGTTCTCCTTTACTTACTCATGCTGTCTCACACAGTAAATGCATCTCACTATGGGTAGGGAACCCTGGCCACCTGCTCTCCTTTGCTGTTGTCTCACTATCTGTACTTCTGTGGCTGTTGTGCCTCCTAGGGCGTCCGTCTTTTTTCTTGAGGCATCTGTTTCACGCCTCAGGTCTAATAATCTGTCTAATGTGAATTGCCTTCCTGAAGCAGCCTGTGTTCTCAAGTGCCATAGACTATCCTGTCCCAAGTCAGGGAGTCTGTCAAGTCCCCACAATTGCATGTAGCAGACAGTGTATGTAAGACAGTATCAAAGGGGTCTATTCTTTCCGCTTTGGATTCGTGTCTATTGAAAAACCTGTGTCACTCCACACATAATTCCCCAATAATGTGTGTTGTGAGGCTTCAGGCAGTGGTGAGCTCCAGAGTGGTGCAGATCTTTCTGCCAATAAAGTAAAATAAACAGTTTTACTTTCCTATTGCAGTCCTCCTGCATGGCCAGGTTTGTATACAGCTGGAACTTCTCCTGCCACTAGGTCCATGACTGGGCAGATTTGTATCTGCAAAATCCAGAGCCCTGGAGGGCTTCAGACCAAGTTCCATTGCTCCCGCTGCCAGCTGCTGCACTTCAGGGAACTCACAGTTCAGACACTACCACCATGCTTCATTAGCAAGGAGTGACACTGGATGTAGGTTAAGTTGAACAAGTGGCACTTCGTTAAACCCTGTGCACTGCTCTGTCAATTAGGCTTAGTTGCTTTCAGCCTAACTCCACCCCTTCCCTGCTCCCCTGGTGTCCCCTCTCTAACAGCCCCTCCGGGGAATATGGGCCCCCTGGCTCCAGTTCCATTAGTCATGTGCGGTGAAGTCTTTCCCTTGACTACATGATAGCTCTCCTCACGAAGTTCATTTATTGTGTTTGCGAGGGTGGGATGGACTGGAGGCAGAGACATTCACTCCACTTCCTGAATTTAAAGCATAAATAAAATGCCAGATGGGTACTGTTTGAAGGCACCCATAATGCCTATGCCCAACAGAATGAGTTAAATACCAAGGCTGGGATTCTTGGCTGTGCCCCCAGGACACAAAGTGCAGCCCAAAGTTGGGGGGGGATCAAACTGGCTTCAAGCCATCTTTGAACCCATCTGATTCTTGGCTGCTCTGGAGGCTGGTGCAGCCTGTGCCATAAGGAAAACAACCAGGAGCTGCTCTACAGTGAATTTACATTCCCCTTCACCACACAAACATGCTGCCTATGGGCAGCACACAGCGCTGAGAATCCTCATAGCTACATGAATTTCATTCCAACACTCTGCACACCCCTTACTCCAGAGCTAGCAAGGGAGCCTATGCAGGGCAACCTACAGTCTTACTCAATGCCTAGACCTGGAGAATTCTCCCCTGGCCACCTCTGGGGCTTTTATAGCCCCTGCAGAGCACATCAGTAGCATACAGAGGTGGTAGAATCCTTTTCCAGAGTGCGTTCAGAGTCTTACATTACACGTCTCTGTCTGTGGGCTTGAGCTGTACAATAGTTATTATGCTGGGGGTTTTATTTTAAATGTTTTTTCCCTTTTTGGTTAATTTAATTTCCTTTCAATTTGGCTGCAAATAGTAATGTTAAAGAAAACTGAAAAAAAATCTTGATTCATTAAGCGCCTTAGAATTTCATTTACTCAGCAGAACATACCTGCTAAAGTACTAAAGGACCATATTTATAGTCCATAAAGTGCTAAAGGACCATATTTATAGACCTTTTAAAAAAGTATAGGTTCAAATGCCAATTTATATTTGTAATTTAAAGTACAAAATGCAAATCTTTTTATGGTTCACTGATTACTTGAATGGGCTTCTGAAATTCTGCATTTAAGGCTATGTATATTGTCTAGTCAAAGAAAGTGATGACCATAATTTTCAAATAGCAGTGCTCCTAACACCTAAATCCATATTTAGGCTTTTACATATGTGGCCTGATTCCAAAAGTGCTGAAGACCTAATGATCCCATTGAGTTCACTGGGAACTGAGAGTGCTCATAATATCCAAAAATCAGGCCATTTCTTAGGTACCTAAATATAAATCTTTAGGCAACTATATTGGAAAATTGGGGACTACAGCTGTTCACAGATAATTTTCAAACAGAGACAAGGACTAAAGCTGTCAAATAAATCATTCAGTATGAAAAGTTCATCCACCTACAAAATAAATTAGTAGAATGATTGGGCAAGCTTAGTACACTACCTTTTAGCCTCGATTAGAGCAGTCAATTTTAAACATCTTTTCCAAGACATTTTGTTAGCCCAATACTTCCAGATAGTGTCATATTTTAAATGAAACGAATACTTCTTTTTTCCATTTATATAAACATAGTGAGCGCAAAAGAGTATTTATGCTCAGCCATTCATAAGGAAACATGGAATGGTTTTAATTTCACCACGCAAAAGACACTCATAAAAAACAGCTAAAGACAATACACCATGAATCAAGGACACTCAATTAACACGTTCAGACCAAAGGTGTTATTTTTTCTATGCATCTCTTATATAAAACTCAAAATACATATTGAAGGCAAAATGCAAAGAGAAACTGAGAAGTTAAGTTGTGACCTGTGCTTCTTCTTGGTGAGAGTTTACACAGATCTCTTTGCAAGTGAAAACAGCACAGCAATTGTTCCTGCCCACAATAGGCCAAAGCACATATTCTTGACCAAGATCAGAACCCAACCCAGCCATATTCTGCTCTCACAGATGATTCCATTGATTTCAGTTTAATGGAGTCGTGTAAATGAGTGTAAAATGTGGATCAAGATGACCCAATGGCAAAACCTCCCTCTTGATACCACTAGCACATAGCATCAGAGTAGAAGCTGTGGCATTGCAATGAAATCATAGCAAATCATTGATGCTACCCAAAAGAGAAAAACATCAGTGATCTGGAAGGACGGAGGGAGGCAGAGAGAAATGGCCGCATTCAGGATGTCAGTCAAGAAGTCCCACTGGAATTATACCTGAGGTGAATAATCATTCCTAACTGTTATAGAATGATGAACTCTTGCTCACTCAAGTTACTTTTTGACTATAAAAGGACAGTTCTGGAGGGCTGGCATCACAGGGAGGGAGAGAACTAGAGGACTGGCAGACGGTGAGAGGGGGAAGATCTTCAAAAACAACTGGATAGTTTGGACAAGCATCCAAGTTTTCAGATCCTTGTTTAAAGTGAATCTGTTGCAGTTCACCCATCACCACTTGCAAAGAAAGGAACATTCAGTAACAATTCTCATGTAAGAGAAGAGAGCATAACACAAGAAGTGCTTCAAACAAAAATTACAACATTTACATTTTAATACTTCTAGGAGAGATTAAGAATGTCTGAAATGCAATCTAACTTGACAAGATGAATTACCGAGGTAAGAAGAAATTGGATACAGCTAACCATAAAGGGAAATGCAATATGCACTTTACTTTCAAATTGTCAAATTCAAAATAAAAAGGCTGAACAAATATTGTAGGTAATAAAAACAGTGAAATCAGCAAATCATTAAGGGTGGGGCCTGGCAGCTACAAATAGTTTTTTAGACTAATGAATTATTTTAAAAGCACAATGAGTAAGAGACATCCCAGGGCAGATCAGAGGCACTCAAAAATGCAATGCCTATGATGAAGCGCCAAAGAAGTGAGAGTCAGCCTTGCAGAAGAGCATACAGGGACAGATAATTCTGTCAGATCAGTGTGCCAGGATGCTAGTTGATCTCAATCCTCCCTGTCATAGAGTCCCTCAGGAACCACTCAACATCTTATGGGCTTGGGTACAGAGTTGGGGGTTTTTTGGTGGTAACTAAAAGGATGGTAACCAGCAAAACTTTTGAGCTTGAAGATTAGTATGACGTGTAAGAGCGCGAAAGCTACAATAGAGAGGAACATCCTGGGAGAAACATACAAAACTGCAGTGATCTTGGGGACTGAACCTGGACACTCTCCCTATAGAGATCAAGGGCCCATTTCTCCATTTCACCATATGCCATCATTTTTATCTGTTCAAAGTCCTACCAGAACAGAATTGTGGTATTTTACCCTCCCTGTGTAAAGGATAGCACACGGTGCTAGACAGTGAACAAGGCTTGCCGTCATTTCCTCCCACCTAGGCAGAGGGTGAGGATTGGGTGTGTAGCTGTAATGAGTATTGCAGGGGATAAATGTTTTCATTTCTAATTTGGGAGGGCCATATTCAGTTCTCAGTTAAAAAAGTGTAACTGCCATTAAAGTCAGCAGAATTTGCATATGAGTAACTGACGGTACGATCTGGCTGGCAGAGTACAATTCCAAGCACAAATAAAAGAGGTATCCAGGCTCCAGTGAGTGAGTTAACTTAAGTCACAATTTCTAATGAAAAACTGATCCCTATGTTAAGATTTCCTCTTTTTTATTTCTTCCCGTACCTCCGGCTGCTGAATAAGGTTTAGACAGCTTAGAGTGGCAGGGGGGTATACGTATAGTGGGGGTTTTTTATTACTACAGTCTTCAAGTTTACTGAGAAACACAGACCATCTGGCTCTCTGTAAGGTACACAATTCTACTATTTCAAAGTGTATAATAAAAACAGTCTTACCAGTTCCCATTACACTAAATACACATGGACAGAGTTGTTTGCTTTCTACTGGCTGGTACTGAAATTCTGCTTTATATGGGATGCATGGATTGTGCCATATTTGCTTGCAAAACACAGGGCAGTCGAGCAGAAGCAGGGATACTGTCACAGAGTTCCATGAGATTGTTTTTTTTTTACAACTCTGAGTTCCACCTGTGGTGATGAGGCTCTATACTACTGTCCAATGGCTAGTGGCTAAATACCACAGTGTGGGCCCAGGAAGGGAGGTGTTAATTAGGGTTGGGAAAATGGAGAACAACTAGGAATAATGGGAGGTATGTGAGCTTGAGAAAATTTAAGCTGAATATAAGAGAAGATTCCTTACAGTAAAGCTCCCAAGAAGAGTGGTGATAGCCCCATTCCTTTAATGAGACCAGATAATATACTACAAGGAACAGTCTCTATAATCAACAAGGGAGAAATAAAAAAGGATGAAGTAAAATGAAAGAGGTGTGGGTTAGAAGAGCTACATTTCCTCCTCTGTAAAGTCCCACATTTTTATTTATTAAAACAGTTCTTTTTTCCAGAAGGCAATACAAATGTCCTAGTGCAGATTATTTTTCACCTTGTAAGATGAAAAAATGAATTCATTAAAAAAAATACAGAAACTCGGGTTTCCTTAGCAAGATCTTTTAGAGGTTTTCTTCAGTAATATTCTTTGGCTTTGTGTGACTATAACTTCTATTTTTCAATTCCAAATCCACATTTCTCTCCTCTGCCAAGTGTTCCAGGGACCCAGCTTTTCTCTCTCTTTCCCCTAATCCCATCCTAATTTTAGAGTCCGATTGCAGTCTCCCTCTAGGATATCATTTCTCTCTCTAATCTGAAAGCTCCTGGATAAATCTTCATGCCCCTGGCCCAAGGCTAATTTCTTTCTTTTGCACATCTCAATCTGTTTTAAGTAGCCATGGAAACTCCTTATGCATTTTTAACATTAATTCATCAGATGATATTATAATGATAATGACTTACATTATATAGCAGCTTTCATCCAAAAGGATCCCGAAGCAATTTACAAAGTGATTTAATTGCTGAATTAATAAGAGTGCATTTGATTAACAATATGAGCAGATTCTGAAAGGTCATCTGTTCTAATGTTACCAGCTGAAAATTCTGTCCTTAGCGCTTCAGTAGATAATTCACTACTTCTGTATTATCTGTTTGGTTTTATTATTAGTTTATTATTTGTATTATCCTAATGTCAAGAGCTCTAGACATGGGCCCATTGCACTAGGTGCCACACAAACACAAAATTAAAAAATGGCCCCTACCCTAAAGAGCTTACAATCATCACACGTGTGTTGCTATTCAGAAGGCATCATGCCCATTCATAAGGTGCTTCTATGGGCACATTTGAAGATACTGTTAAATATATTTCATTCAGCATTCAGATTTGTTAGCTGGATCACCATTCCGTACACATCACTGCAACCTTTATAGTATATTGAAATGGTTCTCATTGAATCAGAAACATAAAAACATTTGAATTTGTTCATCTATAGGGCACTGCCTGGCAACGTGCCAAAGAACCTGAATGTTCACAATTTACTTATCTTCTTATCAGTGAATCCTCCAGGCTCATTTAATTTAACTGGTTGTTCCTAAAGTTTCCTCAGTCTTTAGCAGATGGCCTTTTGTCAATCGCTTTTATATCCCTTGGCATTTTTGACAGAGACAAGATAAATCTTTTGCTGATTTTTATTATATTGTATTATCTGCAATAGAAGTCAGAGAACTAGCACTTCATAAAACTTGTCACTTTAAGATTACCAGAGGAGTTGGAAAGGGCTGAACTCAGGGAATTGCAGTGTTTGCTACCAGTTAATACCTGGGTTTTATAACATTATTTGAGTGTGATTTGCATTATAACCTTGTCTGTTGAGAAGAAACTTGCAGCTTCTTTCAAGAGTTCTCTGGTGGGGTCAAGACTTTTGTTCTTGATGTTGAAGTGGTCTTCTCTAATTTTTTTTTCAAAACTTTCTTAAAGGTGAATTCCAGTTTTTCTTTAAAAAGTTCCAAGAACTTTTTTGAGCAATTCCATTTGGCCTTAGATTTCTCAGGCCTCAGGAAAACTAAATATCCAAGGACTACTTGAATGAGCAGGATTTGGGCCAGTATTCTAGACTTCTTATCTATCTGTGGTATTTAAGGCACCTCTCACTTTGATATGTAAACACTGTTTCCTGGTTCCCTGCCAAAATAAGTGGCATCGCACAATTATGAACATACATTTGAAAGTATTAGTCCATTCTAAACTCATCATCTTTCCACACCTTCTGGGTGGCTGGGTGGCCACTAACTCTGGCAGAGAAGCCACAGTTTGCAGCACAGTTCTCACGCTCTCCAAAAGGCAATTTGTTAAAATACAACACTAATCACAATTTTAAACAGCAGCCCCCAACTTCTTTCCTCCATTGGAATCTTACAAACAGACTTTAAACCTGTTAGAAAAAAGGCTCAGATGTTCACCATTGAGTAAAGGAATATGTTGCAGGTTGGGAATCACAATGTAAAGGAGAACCGGCTTTCAACAATTCATGTGAACTAAATAAATGTTTTAATATTTTCTTATTGTTAGTATACTATAAAAATAATCTGTGGCCTTCTAACACTTTGATTGTCCCAATAATGCACAGCATGGCTCCTCAGCCATTGTTTAATATAACAAAAGTTTCCCAGAACCTCTTGGCACAGAGGCAATTAAACAAGCCAGGCCATGATCAGCTGATATCTTTCACAACAGATACTGCCCATGATCATGCGGTTACTTTTGTGAAAGTGATAAGAGAAAATTAAATCTAAATTCACTTCTTAAAATTAAATGAAAGTTAAAACAAGTTGACTCCTTTCCCACTACTCTGTTAGTCTTAAAGTGACAACCTTTCTTAAGTGCTGGTTGCTAGGTTCCTTGATTAGTACTGCAGACAATACAATAATAGGAATTGGCAAACGATTGATTTCATCTCTGAAACCCAGCAATAAATTGTACAGTAGCCTGATTTCTCTAACAAGGATGCTTCTGGCAAGGACTGTGAGACCCAGAAAGGAAAATATTAACACTTTGTAAAATTCTTTAATCCTTTTCTACTACATCCCATAAACGATACATCCTTCCAGCTCTGCTCTTGATTGTAACAGTTACATTAAGCCAGTCAGGAAGCAGAAACAATACCATGATTTATGCGACCAATTGCATCTAGCCAAAATAATTCAAATGTTAAATATAGATAATTAAATACTTATAGCAAAATGGCTTATCAATCAACAGTGGGGGGGGAGTTAGAATAAATTCAAATAGCAGGTAAGGAAATAGCAAACTGATAGCAGATATTCACTGAGCAGAAAGCGAGGCTAAATTCAATGAGTAAGTATTTGCCGTGAATCACTCTCTTGCCTTTAGTACACAGTCTCTGGAACTCAAGCAGAAGCTTGGGAGTAGATTGCCTTTACCTTTGGTGCAGAAGGAATTGATGTTGGGCAGTTTGAAATGAACAGTAAAAGTCACTGGCCTGGAATAGTTGAACTATTTCCTGTTTATTGTGCCTGACACTAGCAAAGTTATAATTACATTCCTTTCAGTCAGGCTACTTGAAATGAATTCAGCTGCTTTGCAAGTATTTATTATATAAAAATCTTTCTGGAATTGTTTTTAACATCCATTTCTTCATGGTAACTGTTAAATTGCAGCTATTGTTTTCTCCTACTACACATTCTGCCCTTACAGCATGAAAGTTTTTAAGATCTTGGTCTCTTACATTTCTAACTCTTCCTCCAGTACTGGAACATTTAGTAGGATAAGATATTGGGGTGCAGAGTGGTGAGTTAAGTCTTTCACAGGAGGGCTCATAATCCAAAATTGCCTGCTATCCAATATTGCAGGCTCTGTTTTACAATCATGTCTTTAACCAAAGTTATAAACTATTGTAACAAAACATATTAGTCTCAAAACTATGTCAAGGCCCTACAGACTGACAGTTGTGAAACTCCTCTCCCTCAAACCAAAGATAGTTTTCAGTTCCTAAGGCAAGTAGTTAGGGTGACCAGACAACAAATGTGAAAAATCGGGAAGGGGTGGGGGGTAATAGGAGCCTATATAAGAAAAAGACCCAAAAATTGGGACTGTCCCTATAAAATCAGGTAGCAAGTACTCACTGTGAAGTTCCCAAGTGTGGAATTTGACCCTTCTCTTGGTCCAAAGCTCAAGTTTGTTAATCTTCAGAGCACAATGCAAGGTTCTTTGTGGCCTTTGGCTAACCTAAGTTATTGCCTTTTTTCTTCTTTCACTTTTCAATAATATGTTGATGTTTATACCCACATATGATGCACCCAGACATCACAGCCAGGAGCATACTACAAGCTATAGAAAACAATGACTCACAATTCCAAGTCACCAAGTCTTCTCCACCAATATTATTGCAAGACCTTTGTTATAAATGGCTTTCGGAAGTTTAACAAATTGTGGAATTGTATCTGATATACTCAAAGATCTGAGAAGAAAGCATCAAAATATACCTAGCAGAAGGGCACAATGTGTTTAGATTTTGGTCTTGGCATCACAAACAGAATGGGCTATGAGGGAATCAAATGAACTCGCAACATTAATATAGCCTTTAATTTGTCCAACAACTAGTACTAAATAAGAAATCAGTAATTAATGCCTCTTTTCCTTGAAGATTTCAGAATAGTTGTGATGCTTGAGCAACAGAACTGCATCTCAGCTTCCAATAACAGCAGGACAAAAAGATGTATTATTAACATTTATATTACTGTAGCTCTAAGAGACCGCAACCAGGACTATAGCCAGTATTAAAAGACCATCAATTTCTCTCTAGTCAGTGAATCATATGTATAAGTTTGAAGTTTTCTGCTAGGACGGCAGTATTTTGTGGAAAATGTTTTTATTTGCTGTTTATAAAAGGAATTTTTGTAGAAAGTCACACTTTCCATGAGCTGGCCCTCTCTACAAGATTTAACAGAGCTATAAAAAGACAGGGGTGGGGGTGGGGGAAAATCAGGGGAAGTTCTCTGGCCATCTCAGAAAAATGGAAAGCTAAGAATTAATGGAAGCATTGCCACCCCCTATCCCCTCCAAACTCCCACTCCTTTCAAAAGATCTGACTGATGCATTCTCTTTGCAAAAGTGATGCCCCTTTGTCACCCCTAATTTCAAAAGTGCTGTATCTGGGCCTCATGTTCCTTGTCAATGCATGGACTCCAAAATACATTTAATCTGAAAGGCAGCCCTTTCAACTGACTGTCTTATCACCATGCCAGGCTTTTGGTTTCAGTAGTGACTCAGAGGAAAAGTACTACCCACTGACAGCACTTTGACCAACACCGGGAAGGCCTCTTATCCACCTACTGAACCAACCTGATTCTGTTTAGACACTAAGAACTGCAGGATCACAGCAAAAGTCTGTGTGGCTGCTTAAGGAACAGTACTGGTGATTGGTGAGCTATCACTCCCAACACAACAATCTGCTTTAACCAATAATGAGAATTCATTCACAGGAACATTTGCCACTTCTATGAGTGGTACTTCGGGAATGGTAGAACTGAAAGTGTTTACATAGTCACCGGTATAAAAACAAGCAAATTGAGTAATCCAAATACCTAATTTGGATTTGAATTATTTGAACCTCTGAACTCCTCTATGTTCAGAAACAATCAAACTTTTCCAAAATTTACTGGTCCACTTATACAAATATATTATATATTGTAGTGCTTTTATTGAAAAGTTTTGCAGGGTCTGGTTCAAGTGCTCTGGGCCTGCATTTTATTTTCATTGCCTTGCACAGATAGAAAAGTCATTCAGTTAGTACAAGGTAAATAAAGAAAAGAAGAAATATGTGGTGTTGTTTTCTGGTTTATTACCTGAAGGTTCTGTGGTACCTTGGTACATTAAGTACTGATTTCATTACACTACCATATCATAAACTATGCTGACACCAAAGTCACAGATCTGCTTCACACAGTAAAAAATATATATGGCCAAATAAAGCAGATGTTTTAGTTGTTCTGACTTCTTCTTACTGTGTGTTCCCCAAGGGTCACTAGCCACACTTGTAGCACATCCTGACATTGTCTGTACAGTCTAGGGACATTGGGCATGGGTGTCATTTCAGTTCAATAAATCAAAGCAATACAAATTATTTCGAAAGCTCCTTATGCTGAGGGATCTTAAGATGTTACAGAGTTCCACTAAAATTAAACGGTCACCTATTCTGTTCAATTAATAATTCTTATCATTTAGAACCCCTGAAAGGATAGAAGTCTTAACCATTTCACTGCTGTTCTCAGACTTCTGCCTTCTTAATCCCAATTTTCATCCTATATCCACTCACACATCTCCCTTTGAATGTCTCGCTCTCACTTCAAAAGTAAAGGGGCCAAATTCTACTCTCCCACTGAGGCTAGTGGGAGGGTTGCATACAAGTAACCAAAAAGTAGACTTTTGCCCCGTGGACCCAAAACACCCTCAATGATTAGCCAGTTTTTTTAAGGGTTAAACATTATGGAACTCATTACCTAATGACATTACAAATGTCTTCATATTCTGCTTATTTAAGGCCAGATTTTACTTTTTGAAAATGTCAATGGTTGCCTTATGGACCACACATATACCTGTCTAAAGCAACAAGAAGACCAACAGAAATGAGCAAAGAAATGATGTAGAATTATGAAAATAATGATAATTTACATAGCACCTTAATTGTGCAGGGCATTGTTGAGTAGGTAAAAGATGCCAAACAAAATCCCTGCTTCAAAGATTCTACAATGTAGGCACAAGAGCGACTATGCAGCAGACTATTCACTCTATACCCGTGAGATACCCACTCCTGGATAACTGGCTTAACAACATGGGTGTAATCTAAGGGAACAGCAAGAAGGAAATTTAATGTAATTGAAATGGAAACATTATGAGGAATTAGAGGATTGTGAAGGCACTGAATTGCCCATGCACCTCATAAGACTGAGAACTGCATTGGCAATGATTCTCATTTCCACAAGTGAATATGGGTAATGAGCACAATGAGTAATACTATGCATGCTGGTCACCGTAGTCTTTTGATTACTAAATGAAGCTTGTGAACCTTAATGGGCACTAAGCAGTCTGATCCAGAAAAACACCGGCTATCATTGCTTGAGTGGATATCGACAATCTGCCAATATCACCCAATGAAAAGAACATAAATAAGAGAAACAATCATATTATGAATATCTGCAAAGAATGTCTTGTTGCCTTTTGCTGTCAGGAGTGGAAGTCTGGCATTAAGGGAGGAGTCTGGATGCAGCTTGTCCAAGCACCGCCAGTTAGGGACTCTCCCCTGCCCACACACCCTGTGTCCTGAGTGTACCAAACCTAGCCACTGAAAGACTTCTAAATGAGAAAGTGGAAAATTAACATCGGTTTCTACAGCTAAGTATTTTCCTTCTTTGCATGAAAGTTGAAATACAAGCCAAGCTAGAGCTAAGGTGAAGTCCCAAATCTGAACCCCAGAGGGTCATTCCAAAACTGAGCCAGAAAATCTGCCCCTTCTCCCATCATAACTTCCTGAAATGTTCTGAGCTGGTATTCAAAGAAACAATTCCATATTTCAAATACAGACAAAAAATAGCCTGTTCATATTAGTTTCTTCCTTTCGGCTGAGAGTATCTGAACTGATGAAAATACATAAGACTCACTCTGTGGCAGAATTTTTCCTTTACTGAACACAGGAATAGATCAAATCATTCTGTAGACCTCCCCAACCCAGGCAATACTAAATCTGTGTTCCTGGAAGTGCCTAACGAAGGAGTGAAGATAAGTTAGTGTCACCATTCCTAAAGGCACTTTTATGTTTGGTCACTAATTAATTTTTCAATGGTCTTGAAGTCTCATCTGCGTAATAAAAGTCTGCTTTTGAAAACTCTAGTGTAAACTGCATAGTCATTGTCACCATTTAAATGTTATGGTTAACTTCAATTTTCTAGCCAGCATTAGGGTGAAAGAAGCAGTCACCTTTGAAATTATTGCAAAGTGCATTGTGACTACCTCCGTACTTAGTTGGCTTGACAAAGGGTAATCATTCGGTTCAACATCAGAAACTTCAGCATTTTAGAACAGATTTCCATACACACCCCTTATTATTACCATTACTCCAGTGTATTTTGAAATAAATGCCCTATAGGCCATGCATGCCAATATTAGAGGTACATGTTAGAATTTTATAATGGGTGAACTCTGAAAAATAAAGTCTCTTTACAAAACAAGTGTTCATTAAAAAAGGGTTCATGGAATAATTTTAATAGTGTATTTTATAATTAAGTTATTCACAGATGGTCAAGGAGGGAGAACACCTCCACAAACCAAAGTAGCATTCAGTGTACCTGCTGGAACTCTCTAGAACTGAAAAAAACATAGGCCAAATTTTTCAAATCTAAAGTTAGCCACCTAATGCTATATTTAAGCACCTAAATAAGAGGGGCCTGATTTTTCAGAGGTTGTGAACTCATATATCCCATTGAAATCAGTGTAATGGGACAGTGGCTTTATGATTCTTTAGGTACCCGAGTCTGAAAATTTTGGTCATATATATTAGTAATATAACCCATAAGGGGATTCAAGGAGTCAGTGCCTCTCATAGGAGAGATTTGTAATACAACCCTAAATGCATCTAAACAGACCATCAAATTGGCATTCACTACAAAAAACATACAGGACCTAGTTAACAGGAATAGCCACCTAGACTGAACATGTCAATGCTGCATTTGCAAATAGGAAAGATTTCAAAAGGGTTTAGCAGCTGTGGAAGATAGAGTTCTTGTTACTAGGGGAAAAAATTGGTAGCTGGGAAGAGGGAAGGATCAAATTTGCCTATTTGTTATCGGCATGGTATCTGTGATGGGGCTCCACTCACTATTCTGGCGCCTCCTGCTGGCTGTCTTGGGGATTAGCTCTGCAGGTCCATATGCCCTCTCCTGATGATACCTTACCCACCATCATGTCTGCTCTCGGACCCACAGCTCTCCAAGAACCATGGCATCCTCTTAATGACACAGCCTTCCAGCCATGTCATGATTTGTGATCCCCTCCTTCAGGGGCCCTGCAGTCATAGGCGCCAACTTTTCCCAGTGCCAGTGGGTGCTCGCACCCCCACTGCCCCCAGCCCTGCCCTGACTCCACCACCATCCCGCCTCCATTCCAACCCCTTCCCCAAAGTCCCCACCCAACTCCATCTCCTCCCTGCCCTATTGGACTCCTCCCCAAATCCCCACCCCAGCCCCACCTCTTCCCCAAGCACGCCGCATTCCCCCTCCTCCCCCCTCCCTCCCAGCGCTTGCCGCCACAAAACGGCAGGCACGCGGCGCACTCAGGGGAAGAGGCAGAGGTGAACCGGGGTGGGGAGCTGCCGGTGGTTGCAGAGCACCCACCAATTTTTCCCCATGGGTGCTCCAGCCCCGGAGCACCCACGGAGGTAGCATCTATGCCTGCAGTCAACAGTCCAGCCACTTCCCCAGTGGTGAGTTGGAGGGGGGACCTGGGCCCACCCACTACTCTGGGTCCCAGCCCAAGGACCCTGTAGATGGCAGCCATGTGCTGCATCCCCTCCAGCTCCTCAGTACATTTCTCTGGGCCACTTCTCCACAGCCCCAGCACCTTCTTCACCCTTGCCTAAGGGCCTCAGCATACCAGTCCTAGCAGCCAGCCAGGAGCTCCCTCTCACTCCCCTGTTCCTGCCCAGCAGTGCTCTGTCCAAGGTGCTATCTTCCCTCCACCTGCAAGGCACCCAGTCCTCCCTTCTTGAGCTCCTGGGAGTAACTAACCCTGTGCTACCCTGCAACTCTTCTTATATGGGCCTACTGAGCCCTGATTGGCTGCTTCTCACAGCCCCTCTCCTAGTGACCACTCCCTGCGCAGCCTCCCTTGGGCTCTATTAAACCTTTACATGCCATTGTGGGGTGGATTCCCCATCACAGAGCTGGAAAGGCTGTGGTATTTGGCACTGTTATCAATTAGAGGTAGTTACCATTTCTGCTATAATCTTTCCTATCTGGTTCAAACCTAATATACCTGATTTTTAAAGAATTATTCAGTGGAAGGTCAGTAACAGTTAATATAGGTATCTATTTACCTTTTTAAATTTTTATTTAACATCTATCTCTATGAAAAGGTATGGGTGTTGTGGTGTTATTTGATGGCTTTATTATTATATTTCTGTATTTTCAGGTTTGTCCCATCTTAATTCAAAAATAAAAGCAGCACTGAAACTGAAACAAAATTAGTTTTTCCATTTCTTCAGAACTAAAAAAAAAAAAAAAAAAAAACCTCTCCTCCTTAGATCATTGGGGCCACAAGATTACTGGCGAAATATATAACGAATGCCAAGAGCTTAATAAGTCCAAGAATATGTTAAAAACATAAACGTCATCTGACATACTGATGAAATCCAAACTCTGCACGGCATACCTGAAAAACATTTGCCAAAACAAAGGCATTCAATTGAAAGTTGAAGACTATGCAGACTATAAAATCAAATTCTACTATCTTGCTACAGCAGAGAGAACACATAAACAGCCACGATGAATCACAAATCTATTTAATCACCAATGAAGATACAAACCAACTCTTAGCTCCTCTCTTTTATTCAAAGTACAGGGTAACATTAGCATGAAGCTATCCACCAAGGCATTTACAGTGGGTTAAAAATAGAAACACTCAGAGAGTGAGCCATTCGCTCCATTTGGTATCTGGGCAAAATCAATTTTAAATCAGCAGATAACCTGATAGTTTAGGATGTCCGGCGGATGTTCCAGCCTGGTATTATTTTTTTTCTAGCTTTTTTAATATAACTACATCAATATAAGAAAAACAAACCTTCATTCACGAAAATTCTGCAGCTGTTCTACCTTAAAGAACCAAACCTATACAACTGATGGAAGAGAGGAAAGTAGCTTCAGGTTTGGGATAAAGTTTTCCTTCAGACATGGTATTAGATACATGAATGGGGCTTGATCTTCAGCGGGTGTACACTGGCATAGTTTCTTTGGAGTCAGTGGGGCAATGGGTGATTTAAAATAGTGAAGGATAGGACTAATGGTATTAAATCCACAGTCATACCAGAATGGCCATCTATGCTGCAGAAATGCAGAGTATTTCACAACTCAGAACAGTCATCAAATCCTGTACTCAGCACCCAGTGCCAGTAACTGGGCAAGAGTGGTCCAAAAGGGAGGAATCCTAGGCCCCAGAACAACAACGCTATACCCTGAAGTCACTATTTCAGCCTCAGGGCAGAAGTAAGCTCTCCTAGTCCAGGTATGCATGCTCTGCAGGGAGAATTGGTGTAGCAGCTGACCCTCCAGTCCCACTCTCCCCCCATAACCAAAAAGACTGCGTGCAGTGGTGCAGACACCTCCTGTGGAGGTGAAATCCATGCTGCATACCCTTTGCAGAGATTTCTGAAATACTGCCCCTCCTGTTGCTTCTAATACCCACAGTGCCCACTAGGGTGAGGGTGGGCGAAGAGGTTTCAATTGACTTAATTAACAATGTAAACTAGAGAACTTCTCATACACAAAAATGCCTTGAGGCTAACCTAATACAGTCAAAGAGCAGTGTACATAGGATGGAGCAAAACATGAAACTACAGCTTGACAATTTCTTTTTTTTTTTTTTTTTGCGAAGCATTGATTCACCGAAAAATATATTTCTGCGTGAAATTATTCAACCCAAATTAATGGATGTGGGTTTAAATAGTTTTGGCCAAATAAAAAAAATGAATCAAAACCATTTATTTTGACATTTTTCTAATGAGACATTTCTCCTTTTCATTTAAAAAGAACATTTGATTTAGAAATTTAACTAGATATGTTAAGGGTAAAAATAACAAAATGTAATGAAAAAAAACAAACAAATTTTGCCTAAATTTCTTTCTGTTTTTCATTTCAGCAAGAAATACCAAAAAGTTTCAATTTTAGATCAATCCAACAGGGCCGCCCAGAGGATTCAGGGGGTCTGGGGCAAAGCAATTTCGGGGGCCCCTTTCATAAAAAAAAGTTGCAATACTATAGAATACTATATTCTCGTGGGGGCCCCTGTGGGGCCCGGGGCTTGGGGCAAATTGCCCCACTTGCCCCCCCTCTGGGCAGCCCTGCAATCCAAAACTAAATTTATTTCAGTTCAACCATGAAACCAAAAAAAAAATTAGTTAGTTGCTAAGTTCTATATTAAACTATTGAATTGAGGCCATCAATCCCTCTACTGGGGGTGGAGGGATAGCTTAGTGGTTTAAGCATTGGCCTGCTAAACCCAGGGTTGTGAATTCAATCCTTAAGGAGGCCATTTAGGGAACTGGGGTAAAAATCTGTCTGGGGATTCATCCTGCTTTGAGCAAGGGGTTGGACTAGTTAACCTCCTCAAGTCCCTTCCAACCCTGATATTCTATGATTCTAAGTCAGTCCTATAAGAAATTCCTTCTAATGCTTAAAGAATGAGACTGGCACATTTACCAAGGCAAGATCAAAGAAAAAAATGCCAAAATAGACTAAGTTTGTTTTGTTGCATATGTTCGTTAAATAAAAATGCATATAAATCAAGATTCTAGGAAGACAAGAAATAAGACGATGAAATGTTTTAAATACCTCATTTCAAGCATGAGCACTAAAGAAAGTGTTATCCATACAAAATGTATTTCTCTCCACTTTATTTCAGAACATTCATTCATTTATTGCATAGCGCAGAAAGGAAAGTTATTGTCAATGTAAGTGAAGCGGGGATGGAGAGAAGTCAATGAAATATTGTACTAATATAATAAATGGACTCAACACTGCACTAAATTACAGTGTAGGGAAACATGCCAATAACTCGAAGATGTTAGAGATACGCAAACTAGAATCAGTACTCTATGCTTTTCCTGAGTCTCTCTCATTTTGGCTGTTTCCCAACTACTTTTCCTTAAAACTTCATTGTCTTTTGCTCATCTTAATTTACAGAATATTCAGCAGTGGTTGCAGGGAAAATATGAATGTACTTTTAGTTTTTACAGCAAAAGGTGATATGCTGCTGTTTTCTTACTAAGGGCAGGATGGTCCCACATGATGCTCTCTGTGCTGAAGGTGCTCATCACCTTACAGGGAGCACTCAGCAAATAACAGGTATTACTGGGGGCTGTTTGACAATGGGTACATTATACCCATCTCAAGCAGCCTTCTCTTTTTCAATTCACTGTATATATACACACAGGTAGGTGAGAAAGGCTGGTCTCATGGGTAGTAGATAGGAGAGCCAAACTGTATTCCTAACCCTTCCACAGACTTCCTATGTGACCTGCATACAGTGCTTGTGGAGCCATTATAAAAGGTTAATTAACAGTATAAGTGCTTGTGAATTTTTGGATGAAGTTTTGTTGTTGGAATGAGAACATAGGAGTTTCAGCAAAACTTTAGTTGGGAAAGGATTTTTTCAGGTCCAGGGTGGCATTTCTGGTCAGAGAGTGAAAGAGAGACCCTCACCCAAGAATAGCCCAGTTCCACATTGGGATGAAACGGAATCCTTTCAACATTTTTCATGAAAAAAAGAAACCAGACAGTCATTAGCCCAGTGACTGCTAGAGCACTCATTGGGGAAGTGAGAAAGCCAGGTTCAAATCCCTGCTCTGCCAGAGTTGAATTAGATACCTAAACCTACCTGTGCCTTCTACATCCCAGCATAGTGCCCTAGCCATCTGGTTATTCTAGGGAGGGGCTCTCTCAATTTCTCTCCTTTCTATAGATAATTAAATACTCATTAGGATGGGGAGAAAGATTCTATATCCTGGTGCTTGGGCACTTCCCTGGGATGTAGCAAACCCAAGGACTTGAACCTGGATTCCCACTTCCAAGGTGAGTGCCCTAATCACGTAACTGCTCTGTCTCGTGTGGCCTCTCATTTTTCGTGAAAAATGTTGACAGGTCTCTGTTTCAGTCCAAAGCGGAACAGGAATTATTTCAAAAATCTCAAATTTTTGCAGGACGGGAAAACAGTTTTCCACTCAGCTCTACTTAACAGCTCTGTGCCTCGGTTTCCCTAATTGTAAAAATGGGGATACCTGCCTTATAGGGGTGTTGTGAGGCTTACTTCACTAAAAGAAATCCAAACATGTTAAAGAATGGAAATGAACAGTTAAAACACAAAAATGAACAACCTTAACTCCTCCCTGTAATGACAACATGCAATAAGCATACAATTTTGATAAGCACATAACAGTGTTTTCAGTTATAAATTAAATGGATTTTTAAAGACACATTAAGAGGTTTTTCAGTTTTTTTTTTTCCTGGCATCACTACAGGGTGAGTTAAGGTGGTTTGTGTGCCCTAATTGCATTTCCATAACTTAACATGTTTGAATTTCTTTTAAGCTTAACCTTAGTTCTGAATTTCCTGAGATAGTAATGCTTGCTCAGGGATAATTACAACTCCCTATAATATTTTTAATCTTCAATTATTCTCAACATTAATGGCAGTTTTATGTAGTTTTTATCTGGGAATTTCCTTGTTTTTACACATATTAAAAATTTCATAGATGAACACTTCACAAGAAACTTAAAGAGAATGTCACTATATGATATTTCTAATGATTTGAAGATATGTAGTAGCAAACTTTAGACTATTGTGTTATTTTAATTTTTAGGGCCAAGGTCACCAGCATGCTAAGAATTAAGTCAAACTACCCCTAGCTGAGTTGATAGTAGATCCTAACAGCACAGGGAGCTAACAGTTTGGCTCCACTCCTATTTGAACAATTGGATGCAGCAGCCATTTTGAAAGAGGGCACCTTTGCTGAAAGCTGTTGTGGCTTCAGTCTCTTTAAAACAATGGGAGAAAGCAGCCATGTTGAAAGATAACAGTTTTTCTACAATATTCTCTATTGAAAAGAATTACTAGTCATAGCTTGCTGTGGGAGAAACATTATTAAGAATAATGTCAAAAAATGAACCGTTAGTTCTTAAAAATATACAAAACATGTAGCATACACATAGGTTTTCAATTAATTGTTACTATACAGGAAGTTTGAAAGTCTTTGTGTTATTTTGTTCATGAGATCATTCAGGACAACAAATGGTCTGACACCAGGTACTACATTTCTTAAACCATCTATTGTTACCGTAATTATACCTTAAACTAATGAACAGATTTACTTGTAAATTTCAGTAAACTGCTCAGAGGAAGTGCTTACATATGTACTTAAAATATAGTCATTGAATTCCTGCCTTACATGCAAAATTCATTGCAACTTTAAAATATGGAACTGAAGTGGTGTTCCTTTAATATTGTCACCCCTCTGCCAACAAATAGCAGCTGTCAGGTACTTGCGGGTAGGTTTGGTGTTAGGAGAGAAATCAGTGAGAGAGCCTGAAAATATTATTTATGTAACTTGTTTTATTGATACCAATTCTAGAACAGAGGTGGTCACAAAGAGCATGAAGACAATCCCTTCATTCAGGATCACAGTCCGAACACCAGTACTTGGAGCAACTGTACTTCAAGAATTGACTCTAGTCAGAAAGATTAAGGCAGAGCAAACTCTCTTGCTGTTGGTCACAGCTCCCCCAAAGAAACCTCAACAGAAAAAAACAACAATACACGATTTCTTTCAAAACTAAAACTTGTTCACATATTAAGGAAAATAGCTTGTAAGACTATGTGTAATTCCATCATTTGGTGACTCCTCTCTCTATATATTATTTTCTGTGCTTGATTTTTAAAGAGTGAGGGCCTGATTCTCATTTACCATGAAGCCCCTTTACATTGTTCTAACAGTGTAGATGGGACTTTAAAGAGGGGTAACTGTAATATAAAGTGTAAATTAGAATCAAGCCCTCAGGTAATTAAGGCCAAAGAAATGCATGCAATAGTATGCCAATGGCCTAACACTTGTCTTCCTTCTGTATTATGATGATCATAAATGCACAAATACTGTACCTCTATTGAGCCATCATGAGACAGAACAATAATTATATTCAGTAATGCTTCATTTTATAATGTAATTTGTTTTCCTCTCTTGTGAATAAGACTAATGACAAACATAATGCACTCTGAAAAATAGCAGTAGCACTTCTAATGGCATGGCAGACAGCCAATTTTTTCTAAATGAATTGGATCGTACTGGCCTCTAATATACAATAGATCTGCTTACCCAATAAAAATATGCATATTATCTCTTTGTTACTGGGATAGCTTTTGGTTGGGGTTGGGTTTTTTTAAGTTCGACTCAGAAAATATGAATGAGAAAGTCATTGAGTTCAATCACCTCTTAGAACTTGTTTGGTTATCGGTGTCATAGGTAATATGGGCATATTGTGCCATCAATTCCATAGCAGAACTCTCCCTTGGAGTAATGAATAATGATTAGTGGTCCAATATGGCCTCATGTGGTGAAGAGAATACTAAAATGGAATTGAATGTTTTATAATTATCCAGCAATTGATTAAATAATACAAAATTAGAAACTCATGTAATTAATGTCATTGTGCCCTTGCAGGGGTTACAAATGTTATTTCAGCAGAGGTCAGGATGTGGGATTACTGAGTATTGATGAAACTCAGGACTACAATGCAGTAAAGAAAGGTTATTTAAAGCTTCAAACAGTTGCTGCAGGTTTAAGCAGAATTTTCTCCAGATCCAGACTAGAGAAGTGTTTATACAAAAAAGATAAGAAAGTTACAGAGTTCTGAGGATATGAAACACCATGCTTGCAAATGACACAAGATAATTTGCTAGTCAGCATTAGAATGTGAAGGACGTCAGAAGGACATAGTAAAGCCAAATGAATAGTCAACACTGTGGCAGCTGAAATGATTTGTCGATAAAACCAAGGAATAATAAGAACTATTCATACATTTTACTGGATTCTAATCTTTTCCTGAGTGTCCATGGTTAGTCACTTGGTGACAGTTCAGTGAAAACTTCAGCTTAGTACAGGCCAGTGATGAAGAAAAAGGGAGGGAGAGAGAGAGAAAGAAAGAAAGAAAGATTATAATACTGTTACATAAAAACCAAGGAACACTGATCTGGAATAATGCGTTCAGTCCTAGCCACCCCACCTTCACAAGATCACAGAAATGGATGGGTCCACAGATGGGCATACAAAGGATTAACAGAATAACGAAACTGCACATGAGCAGAGACTGAAAAGAAAAGGACTGTTTAATTTAGAGAGGAACTGCATAAGCAGAAACATGAGAACTTTTAACCAAAACCATTTTGGGGGGACAGCAAAGGGAGGAACCAAAAATGGCATTTGGACAAAAATGGAAGTCTGAGAAAATATCCATTTTTGTGAAAATACACACGTTTTCACTGGAAACTGTAAATATTATATTTTTAGAAACAAAACCAAATTATTTTCTTCTTTTTGACAAAAACCTAAAAAAAAATGACAAAAATAACAAACAAAAATCTTCATTTTCAGCAAAACTTTTTTCAGGAAAAAAATCATTTTCAGACTAGCTTGATTATGAGACCATGGCTTCCTTCCCTCTTGCACACCAGATTGGTTGTGGTGCAAAGAGCACTGGCAATATTTGTTTACATGTACAGCTATGGGAGCCTCTCTCCAAGTTCTTTTCCTTGACACCTTCCAAAGATGTTTGGCTGGTGCACCTTGTCCTCACCATAACCCAGCAACTTCTTGTGAGAGTCAGAACTGAGCCCTTGTAATGGAGGATGTAATTGAAATAATCTCCCTGTAGTTCTGCTTTCCCCCAAATCACCACTGTTTGGATTTTATCTGATGGCTCTTTTACATACCTATTAAAATTATTTAAAGACTCTATAAAGCTCTGCTGTGAAACAATATGAGACACAACACAACGATCTTGAAGAAACTGTATACGCAGTAGTGATGAGCCAAGCAGTTTCAGGTTGACTCCATACCATAACAAGCTCTATATTCTCTCATTAACTCCACACATAACCCTGCTGCAGACAGAGTAGAGTCATGAAAGGTCATCATTATTCAAAGTCATCTCTCAGAAAGGACCTTATGTTTCCAACAGAAGATAAAAGCTCATGTCTAAGTGATATGTTGGTTTTATATACAAGTTATTTGTTTCAAGGACCTGCTTAGCTTAACCCAAAGTATGCTTCTCCTGGCCATACTGCACAATTTGTGAATAATAATCACCAGGCTATTCATCCACCTTGTGTTTATTTTTCATGGCATTTTTATGACTTTTGGTCCAAGTCTTCTGTTATTTTAGCAGAATGGTCTTTTCCACTTAGTGACACTAGTTAATATAATCATCATCATTACCCAAGGATGTGGTCTGTGTTTAAAATACCCAGTCCTCCCCAAGCTACAAAGGCTCCCGGATACTCTCTTTGTAGATTTAAATGGTGTTGATATTTCTGGTGATAAATTATTAATTTTCTGATGAAGATACCACAGTGATTTTATTGCAGATCAAGAAACATGTAAATTGAGAGAAATTTGGATTATTAAAAAAGTAAATCACACCCTTTAGGGATTTAAATCATAGCAACATATTTAATCTTGGCTTAGAGAATGAAAGTTAAAAAATCTCAAGAAGGGAACTGAAAATGAGTTCTAAAATTAGTTCTATGACAAAATGCATTATACATTCCTTTCTCTTAATTCCACTTGATTGTCTTCTATGCATTTATGAGATATGTATTTATATGCATGTATGTGTATATATACACACACATATATATATATACACACACACATATATACACGTACGCACATACACGCACACAAACTTTTATATATACATATATGACATTAACGTGTTAATAAATTAGGTACTGCATTAATGATGTCAATATCTTAATTTATATTTTCAATTCAATGCAACAAAAAGATGAAATAACAGTTGCAAATTTATTAATACAAATGTTTGGATCTTAAATTTACAAGCTCTGAATTATATTAGGGTTTTCTTCAATTTGTGCCTACTTAATTAAATGCACATTTGTTCTGTTATTTTATGTGATAACCATATTTTTTTCAACAGATATATAAACTTAAGTACTATCACATTTCAGCCTTACTAAAAAGTATAAAACCACAAGTCACAGGTATATGAATGTTATTTTCATCAAATACTGTTCCCAGTCCTTTGGCTCTGTCTGAGATCAAAGAGATTAAAGAGGCTAGGACTTTTCAGCTTGGAAAAGCAGAGACTAAGGGGGGATATGATAGAGGTATATAAAATCATGAGTGGTGTGGAGAAAGTGAATAAGGAAAAGTTATTTACTTGTTCCCATAATATAAGAACTAGGGTCCATCAAATAAAATTAATGGGTGGCAGGTTTAAACAAATAAAAGGAAGTTCTTCTTCACACAGCATACAGTCAACATGTGGAACTCCTTGCCTGAGGAGGTTGTGAAGGCTAGGACTATAACAGGGTTTAAAAGAGAACTCCATAAATTCATGGATGTTAAGTCCATTAATGGCTCTTAGCCAGGATGGGTAAGGAATGGTGTCCCTAGCCTCTGTTTGTCAGAAGGTGGAGATGGATGGCAGGAGAGAGATCACTTGATCATTACCTGTTAGGTTCACTCTCTCTAGGACACCTGGAATTGGTCACTGTTGGTAGACAGGATACTGGGCTGGACTGACTTTGGTCTGACCCGGTACGGCCATTCTTATGTTCTTATCTGATATGATGCTTTCTTTTAGTCTGTTAGCACTTGGCCATCTGAAGAAAGAACATGAAAGTAAATTAAAGGCAATACAGTCTGAAAGATGTTGGATGATACTATTGTACTGTGTTCTTGAAAAGCCACGTTTGACTAAACTGAAGTTGTGATAGTGTAATTAAAAGTTGTATGTTTTCCCATCGATGTAAAAAGACTTTTACATTAAATTAGAAACATTTTTATCATTTTAACAATCGCTGACTCTGTTTTAGATTGAATCATTACTGTGTTTTCCATACCCCTACTTCTAAAAAAAATCTTACCTTTCATTTATTGTTCAATATTTTAACAAGGAGGTCTGTACACAACCTGATGCCAACAGTAGTGAAGCCTTCCAGAAAAGAGGTCTGCTTGAAAATGAGATAAAGAGAAACAGCATTAGATGTATGTTTCTAATCATCTGTAATATGAGCACTCACTCATTGTTGGAAGCTAAAATAAACCTAAGACAAAAATCATTGGGTTCAAACTACCTAAGATGTCTAATATTTCATAATCACAGGGCCTGACTATCCTTTCACTTACACCAGGGTAAGTCAGGAGTAACTCCAATGAAGCCAACAAAGTTATAGCATGTTAACGTGAGAAAGAATCAAGACCCTACAATTTTTTTATTGCTAAAAATGAGAAAGTGTAGGTCAGTTATATGATTGGCTTCTCATTTATCCCCTCTTATTTCTATTCTTTTCCTTCCCTCAGAAAATGGATTTGTTCTTCCTCAAAATTAATGGCACTGGAAAATGTCCTTTATCCACAGAACCTCTACAGCATGGGTAGCAATGCTGACAGCTTTATCTTGCGTCTGTCTCATCCCAGATTGGGGGTGGGCATCTCTAGGGGTGGGAGATTATTCCTGTTTCCATATCAACTGAATGTTTGTCCTCGCTCACTCAGCAAGAATGCCAAGAAGGGTGTCAGTTGTGTAATAAATAATAGTAATTTGCACTTCTATGGTGGTGTGCCTGTCCCCCTTCTAAAATCACAGACACAGAATCTTTCTCCAGCCCTCCTTTCCCCTATGTCCGTAACAGGTGTCCTGGTTTTGCTCTTTGAAACTGTAGTTACCCTTCCTAGAAGTGAAAAGTTCTGTCTCATATTACCAACCGCCTGAGATGTTCTGCATTGCTTTGCATGTATACTACCTTAAAAGTTTTGGGATGGCAGCAGCCACTTTTAATAGATCTCTTTATTATATGTATATCACAGTGCCTACTGGCCACAACTAAACTCAGGGACCTAGTTGTGCTAAGTACTGTACAAAATCTCTTTGTAGGAAACAATAAAGAAAGTTTACTGCTGACGTGCACTGTTTTGTTGCTTTATCTAGCTCAGTCTGTTTAGTTCTAAATTTAACATAATCCACCCAGGTTTTTGTATACATTTATAGAATTTAAAATGCTATATACTCTGAAAGGTAGTTACTTAGTTGTATCTTGGCCATTTCAGTTATACTACATTACAACAAGCCATGTAAATGTGTCATTCCCTATCCATTTGTTCAATTTCCATAGACACAGAAATATTAACAAACTAAACAGAAATTATAGCTCCCCTTCATGTTAAATGTGTGCTCATGTTTTCTAGAGCTTTTTTTTTTATTGAGGTACTTTAAAAACCTAATAAAAGGCAGCTGAAGCAGAAACAAGTCACTTAGAGCACTACGTGTTTATGCCCAGATCATATGTATTGATTAGTATGAAATTAGTCAATTGCTGGGATACTGCACTCAAACAACTCGCAAGCAAGCAAGCTCTCTCACTCAGTTCACAAATATAAATTACAATAGGACTGGTCAAAAAAATCCATTTAAACTATTTTTCCCACAGAAAATTGGGTCTTTGACTATACACTTTTTTTTTTTTGCAAAAAAAATCTACTCTCTGCAGAAAAAATTGATAAAAATGAACACCTGAAAAAGAAAGTTTTCTACTTTCAGCCAAAACTCTATAATGTTCAATTTGGAAATTTTACCACAGTGCCTCATGGGAGATGTCATTTGGGGTCCTCATGTCCCCATTCTTCTGTATGGGTTGGGTTTCCCAACTAGACTCCCCTCTCCCACCACAGCCAGAGACTCCATAGCACTGAGGGAGCTCAGCAAGATGAGAGACCAAGGAAGAGTGGTGCATTGGGGCAGATGTATCATTCATTAATCCTGAACTTACATCAGAGCCAAAGCTAAGCGCTGTGAAGAATTATTATCTTACTTCTCTGAAAAGATCACCACGTTCAGGAAGGCTTCTCAAACAGCATGAATCCATTCCACCTATACCCACCAACCAACAGCCCATTTGCATTCTCAGAATTCAATGATTTCACTCATCAAGTAGTCCTCGACACCCTAAAGGAGTCTCGACCCAAGACATGTGAATCCAACCCATGCCCTACCTGGCTTGTGTGAACAACAGATGCTACTCCTGACTGAAACAACCAACACTTCATTCAGAGAAGGAACCTCCCCTTCCTTCTTCAAGCAGGCAATAGTCCCACCAACATTGAAGAACCCCACTCTTCATACTTCGTCTTACCCAACTACTGCCCAGAGTCAAACCTCCCATTCCTGAGCATGCTCATAGAGAAGCTAGCAAGGAAAAGGCCAGCTACAAGCTCATCTAACTGAACCTAACATTCTAAACCCAACACAATCTGGATTCTGGCTAGGACATGGAAGCAAACCAAAGGCAGTGCCTTAACGGCATTGATTGATGATTTCTGCCTGACAAGAGATAAAGGACAGACATCCATTCTCCTTCTTCTGGGCCTCTCTTCAGCATTCAACACTGCTGATCACACAATTCTGCTGCTTCACCTCAGAGAGGTGGCAGGAGTGCAAGGTAATGCACTAAAACAGTTTGAGTACTTCGTGGAGAGATGCACCCAACAAGTAGTGATGAGAAACTGCACAACCACAACTAGATTCTTCGCTTGTGGAGTTCCATAAGAAGCAATTCTCTCTCCAGTCCTTTTCAACATCTATATGCAACCACTAGATGAATTGGTCAGATGCCACAGACTCAAGCGCCATTAATATGCAGGTGGTACAAAGCTCTACCTATCTCGCACTACATACAACCACACAACGATCACAAAGATGTCCCAGTGCTTGGATGAGATCAGTTTTTGATGAAGAACAACTAGCTGAAGTTGAACCTAAACAAGACAGAGATGATGGTCAGAGGAAAGTAATCTGAAGAGTTTGCTGCCACAATGCAATCACCATTGGTTGAAGATATACACCCACAATTGGTCAATTCAGGCCATACTTTAGGAGTTTGCTTGGAATCTTTGCTGGTGCTGAGCACCCACATAGCTTCATCCTCAAGTAAAGCTTTCTAGTATCTCTGCTTTTCTAGAAAACTCCATTTTATCATGGCAGATAAAAATCTGGCCACAGTTATTCACACCTTCATCACCTCTCAGTTGGGTTACAGCAATGCACTATACCTGGGCAGGAAGCCTTCAGCACTTAGGAAACTCCAACTTGCTCAGAATATTGCAGCACATCTCTTCAACAATATAGGCTACCACGAACATATCAAACCTCTCCTCTGCTTTCTACACTGGCTGCCTGTAAATTTTTGAATCAAGTTCAAGGCCTCGGTCCTTATCTTCAAAGCACTCCATGGCTTGGGCCCAGGATATCTAAAATATAGTCTTAAACTTCAGGATGAAGACAATGGTCAACAACTTCGCTCCTCTGGCACAATGGAACTCTCAATAGTAAGAGTAAAGCATCTCTGTAGGGAGACAGAACCTTCTCTGGGGGCAATCCAAGACTGTGGAATGAACTCCCCCAGGAACTAAGGACCATCACAAACCTCACCACTTTCTACTCAAAGTGGAGGGCACATTCCTTTGACCTTGCCTTTTCTAACACACACATAGCAACAGGTATATTTATATTTTTAAAAATATGCTACCAAAACAAGACACTGCACTGAACATGCTTCCCCCTCTGGGAAGAGTATGAGAGAACGCACAGTACATGACAATTGCAAGGTCATGTTGCTTAATGCACCACTGAAAGGCACTCAGATACTACGGTGATGAGCACAGTATAAAAACCCACATGTGGTCTGTCCAAAGAGGTATAAGGCATCCAAACGACAACTTTCTTGAGGTACCAGCATTTCTCAATCAAAATGTTCCGTTTTCAGCTGAATTTTTTGGGGGGTTGCCAAAAAGTCAGAATTTTCCCATGGGAATTAAAAATGCTATTTTCTGACCAGTTCTAAACTATAATGTAGTTGGAAAGTCCTGAAATCTGAGAAAAAGGCACGGTATGTAAGGAATATACAGGAAAACAGCTTTATACAAATCAGTAAATCTTTTAATGCAAACTTCTTCATGGAAGCAAACTTCAAAAAGTCTTTAGGCCCACTTTGCTCTCTCACAAGGTGTTAGGGTTGCACTGACCTGCTGTGAGGGAAGAAGTAGGCTGTAGTTGTCATATCAACGTATGTAGAATTGGTGGGCATGTGACTACATTCTGAGAAGGGATTATTTTTGAAGGGATCATTACTCCAATTCCCTTTTGCCATATCCTGCAGCACCAGAGACTGAGACCCTTCCACTCTATTGGGGACCTTTGCTAAGATGTCCATGCTTTTGTCATTTCCAGCCTGGATTCCATGGAAGCTGAGGAGCGCTGAAGGTGGCTATGAAAAATTTCACAAGGGTGCACTCAGACCCACTTTCCAGCAGAAGTTAAAGCTCATATTGTATCTGCAATTTAACCTGAACAGCCTCCACAGGGTGGACTACTGTAATGCACTTTTGTGGGGTGCAGGCTACCTTGGAATTCTGCCGTTGTTCTGAAATAGGATAGACCAACACAAACCCTCACTTCATTCAAGAACAATAGGGGCAGCAGGGGAAAAGTGCATGGGACGTCCCTCCCAGGATGACATCTTAAAAGCCCAGACCATAGAGAGAGGCAGCCAGTCTTCACAAACTCAGTGACATCAAACATCACCTGGACTTTATTTCTACTGGAAGGGATGTTCCTCATTTGGGGAGGAAGGTCATTGCCTAGGATTTAAGTTGGGAGAGGAGAGGACAAATTATATTGGGACGATTCTGAAGATATTCCAGTGCTATTGTCTGGTGAGATTCGAGCCAGTTTTAAACACTGATACGGTAGGTTGTTTTAACCTACGGTAGGTTGTTTAAACACTGATACGGTAGGAACATAGACCTTCTGCTCCTCAAGTCAGGCCCCTCCTGTCACAGGCAACCACATCATATGATCCCATTCATAAATTTATCAAGCTCCATCTTTAAAATAGTTAGATTTTTTGCCCCCCACTACTCCCAGTGGAAGCTTGTTCCAGAACCTCAGTCTTCTCATAGTTAGAAAGTTTCTTCTAATTTCTAGCCTAAATTTATTCTTGGTCAGTTTACACTGACCATAATGTGAAGGGTAGTGTATCACCCCCAGCCTTTTTAGAGGCTTGTTGGGGATTTGAACCTGGGATCTCACACCCAAAGTGAGATTCATACCTCATAAACCAACAAGCCAGTTTCAATATCTTGCTTTGCAGCAAAGCATTGTGCCAGCAGAAACCATATGCAATTCTGATGGTGGAAAACAGTGAACTAAAGAGTTGTTTAAAAATCTGTGAGGTTTTTCCAATGGGTAGTAAGCCAGGCTCTGTTCTCATAAGAGTCCTGCCAAGGTATACAGTATATAATACTCTATGCTTCTAGAAATTAAAAATACATATCAGTCTCCAAATCTGTCACAACCTAAATACTTCACATACCTAGTGTGATGGAAAGGAAAGAATTGTTCTTTCTGGTAGCCCTTAGAATCAAAAACTCCCACAAGCTTATTTACATGTTAGAGGCTTGGATAGCATGGGCCAAACATGGATAAAGGCAAAGAGTACATATTTGAAGGACAAAATAATCAGATCTGATGCATGTAATGGTCACTGCAGTGGTTATTAACTCAGATTTTTCAATTATTTATTATGAAATTAAACATAGCAAATGAAGTTTGAATTGCTTAGTAGCCTACATAAGGAGTGATATCTGCAGAGATTCCTTACTGTTGTGACTGGAGCTTTAGCATGCAGTCTCTAACCCTCCTGAATTGTCACTCTCTTCATGTCCCCAATTGCTGAGTGTTTTGCATACGCCTTTAAGAAAATTTCACTCCTCATTTCCAGTTGGCTGTCACGTGGGGACTGTCTTTCTTCCTAAGAGATGGCAGCAACACTGTGGAGACAGGTTTCAGAGTGGTAGCCCTATTAGTCTGTATTAGCAAAAACAACAACGAGTCCTTGTGACACCTTAGAGACTAACAAATGTATTTGGGCATAAGCTTTCGTGGGCTAGAAAAGCACAAAAGCTTATGCCCAAATAAATCTGTTAGTCTCTAAGGTGCCAAAAAGACTCTGTGGATAGTGCAAGGACAGTTCTGCTAGGACAGGGGTGGGTTAACGTTTTGGCCCGAGGGCCACATTGGGGTTGCAAAACTGTATGGAGGGCCAGGTAGGGAAGGCTGTGCCTCCCCAAACAGCCTGGCCCCCGCCCCCTAGCCGCCCCCTCCCACTTCCCGTCCCGACTGCCCCCCTCAGAACCTCCGACCCATCCAACCCTCCCTGCTCCTTGTTCCCTAACTGCCCCCTTCCAGAACCCTACCCCCTATCCAACCCTCCTGCTCCCAGTCCCCTGACTGCTCTGACCCTTATCCACACCCCCACCCCTTGACAGGCCTCCCGGGACCCCACACTTATCCAACCCCCTCTGTTCCCCACCCCTTGACAGGCCCCCCACCGGGACTCCCATGCTTAGCTAACTCCCCGTCCCCCATCCCCCTACTCCCTGTCCCCTGACTGCCCCCCAGGACTCCCACCCCCATCCAACCCAGCCCCTTTACCATGCGGCTCAGAGCAGCATGTCTGGCAGCTGCGCCACCCGGCCGGAGCCAGACACGCCGCCGCGCTGCTCGGCAGGAGCGCGCAACCCTGCTGCCCAGAGCGCTGCCCGCGTGGCGGTGTAGCTGCGGGGGAGGGGGACAACTGGGGAGGGGCCAGGACTAGCCTCCCTGGCTGGGAGCACAAGAGCCAGGCAGGACGGTCCCATGGGCCGGATGTGGCCCACGGGCCATAATTCGCCCACCTCTGTGCTAGGGGCTAAGACTCTTGCCTGGAGTGAGTTCTCACAATCCTTAATTTCTCCCTGCTGGAAATATTCCCAAGCCGCCATCCTCCTGTGCTCCTCTCCCCTTCTGCTGGTTCTTGGCTATTCTTTCAAGATAGGAAAGAGCAGACAGGAGGTACAACAGAATCTAAGGGTGGAGGAAGGGACTTACAAAGCTCAGAGGTGAAATGGGCCTTCCAAGAACTGCAAGATAGACAGGGAGAGTGAAAGAGGCTGAGGAAATGAAAGTAAGTTATCTAGTTCTTATTGTGCTGAGGGTGAATGGAAGGTCTGGTGCAGTACTTTATTTTGTTTCCTCATTTCCCTCATAAACATATTACCCACATTCTGTTAAACATTTATAAAGTTAGTGCTGAATTGTCTCTCTGCAGTGCCAGACCTTGGTCAAACGGACTCCTAAACAAGGCAGGATTTGTCACTTCCTTTGCACTCAAAGCAGCCAGGGATAAGTAAGTAAGACTAACTGCAGTGGTAACCCCTAATCTGTGTGTGGTCTCAAGATCATTCACCCCTTGAGGCCAGCCTTGTATCAGTCTTAAAATTAAATTGATGGGATAGGGAGCCTCATTGGGCCTTGTCTAACATTTCAGTTAAAGTATATGATATAGCCCATCAATTGGCCAAATACTACTTTTAGTTCCACGTTTGTCAATCTAAATTAAAACCGTTAAAATAATAATATTACTCTGAATTTACACTAGTGTTTCATGAGCATCTATGTACAAAATGGGTCTAAGGTTAGGGTCATAATCTGATCTCAGTTACTCTAGTGTAAATCCAAATAATTCAATTTAAGTGGATGGAGTTATTTTGTACACTGATGGAGCCGAGATCAGAATTTGGATTGAACGTCAGGGAATGGGGTATATTCACTTGTAAGCAGCAATAACAGTCACAAGTGCCTTCTTTGGTCATTTTGATTTATTTTATAAAGTGAGATTGGCATCCATGTGCTAAATTTTTATGAGGAGGCACAGAGAGTTTTGAGTGAAGTTTCCACTCACAACTGATTGCTTCTCAGTTTGACATTCTGAACCTCAGTGTTAAATGGTGGCATAAATTGCACAGCAGTAGTGTTTCTTGAAAATTTTGCATTGAAACAGTTTGAAGAAAAATTGGGTTTTTACTAAAATATTTTCACATAAAGCATCTGCTTTCCACAGAAACTGTCACACTTTTGTCAAAAGCTTTTCTCTCATTGGGCACTAGCCTTGCCTTGGTGGCCCAAGAATACTTAGAATTAGTCTCTGAACTTCCAGTAATAGCAGCAGCCTAAAAAGACATGGATAGTCAGCAAAATATGGCAGACCAAAGATAGCTACGTATATATTCAAGGGCATTCTTACAATCCTCTTCTCCATGTCTCCTAAAGTTATTCGTTCAGTTGACACCTCAAGTAGGAGGCCCTTCCATACTCAGGCATGGAAAAATGAAGTTGTGGCGACCAGGAAATATTACCAACGCCCCCAATCAAATCTGGAACAAGCCACACATGGGTGTTGAATCTCTCCAAGGCAGCAGACCCACAGCAATGTTTACAGCCTCAGCAACTAAAGCTGTAGTATTTTTTGCTGCGTAGCACCCATAAATATGTATTAAAATAACACAAGTTCATTTGCAGGAATCTTCATTTGATTATCTGTTGAGCAAGTTCTTTTACACAATGCTTTATTAGAGAACCTAGCAAAACTACTTACTCTACTTCTGAGCAGATGACAGAAGGAAAAGTTCAATCAGCTGTTCCTGTTTAATTTACATATGGACTTGTGCTATTTTATTTGAGTGCCTTGTACATTTTGCTGATCCAAGATCAAACACCCTACCTGAAAAATATATATTTCAAAATGCTAACTAACAGCTTGAAGGCTTTCTTTAAACACACAATAAATCTGAACAAAATGTTGTTTCTATTGAGTCAAGTTAAGAATAACCATAAACTTTGCGAGAAGACTCATAAGATTGCACAAGTGGATGGAACATGAACAAGCCTTTAATATTTCATTGTCTCTGGCTTCTTTCCCCCCCTTTTAATTGCTGCCAATAATTGGTTCTAAATCTTAAAAACACATAGTTACAGTTGCCACTATTAACTACAATGATATAAATATTTAAGATTCAAAGACTCTTTCATCCCAAGGTTTCTAAATAAACTTTAAGCATAAAGTTTGATTTAATTTTATCATTTAATGCAAACACATGCAGTATGTAAATGTCTCATTACAAAGATGGCTGGGCATTCTGAGCCTCATTTTACAGACGGGGAAATTGAGATGCAGATAGATTAAAGGCCAGATTTTCAAATAAGCTGAGAAATAGAACCTAAGTCATCTGATTCCAGTGTCCAACTGTATTCACCTGCATTATGGGAATCAAATAAATCTTTTATTTTTACTTACAATTATCCCATTATCCTTATTTTCTTTGAACACTTCTAAAACCAAATCAAAGAATGAAAGTAATAAGCATAGAATTCATATATGCAATAATATAATACATGCATTTCTCTTCTTAATTAATTAGTAGTATTATGTTTATAAAGTGGCTTAGATAAATTTAGATTAGCATTATCAGTAAAGAAAGGAAAGATGCAAAAAAACGAACATGTTGCAAAGATTAAACAGGTCTTCCACCGGATTTTTTTTTCATTCCTCTACATTACTGATCACAAAAAAAAAAAAAAAAAAAAAAACATTCATGTGGCAACAAAACAACAATTTGCTTACTTCTCTAATAAATTAATTACTCTACACAACAGCAATCCAGACAATGCAATAAGATTTACATTCAGTCAGTATCCATTTAAAAAAATGTCCTGTCAATAGCTCAGGTCAGCAAAATGTAATTGTATTCCCAAACACTATCACCAACCACAGATCTATTCAATTGATTTTACAGTCCAACATTTTTCTAATTGTATAAATGTTATCTTCTGAAATTTGCATAATTCATGTCTATTTCTTAAAATAAAATAAGCTTAAGTTTGGAAATGGTAAATACCTTTTATATCAATAATATTTATGCCATGTGTATCTAAATGCTTTCAAACAAACATTCTGGTCCTGCAGTTCTAATAATGAACAAATCACTTTAGTTATGCAGAGCAGCAATGCGGTGCTGCCCTACACACAATTTAGCAGGCTTTGGGTAAGAAGCAAGAGTATAGAAGACAATTTTTCTCCCTGGTATGGCAGTACACGTAGGGATAGTGTGGCCTACAGCGTCTAAGGGCTGGTCTACACTGGGGGATAGCATAGCTGAAGTCGACGTATCTTAGATCGATTTACCTCGGGTCCTGATGGCGCAGGATCGATGGCTGCGGCTCCCCCGTGGACTACGCTTCTGCCTCTTGCTCTGGTGGAGTTCTGGAGTCGAAGGGGAGCGTGTTCGGAGATCGATTTATCGCGTCTAGACGAGACGAGATAAATCAATCCCCGATAGATAAATCCATCGGCAGGTAGTGAAGACATACCCTTTGAGTATGTCTACCCAGCACAGAAAAACCCATGCCAGGACCAGGCCAGCTGACTCTGGCTCATGGGACTGTTTCCAAACTTCCAGGCTTAGGCTCTAGGATCCTGTGAAATAGGAGGGTCACAGAGCTTGGGCTCCAGCCCGAGCCCTGCGAGCCCAAGTCAGCTGGCATGGGCCAGCTGCATGTTTTTCTTTGCTGTGCTCCTAGCTTACCCCACCTCAGACAGCAAGGGAAAGGAGCAGACTTAGAAGCCAGACTTCTAAGAAGCAGACTTGAGTGTGATGGATCTGCTAAGCAGGTGACTATAAATCTCATCAGCCCCATCCCTGGAATATCCCCTTCCTCCTGGCCAGATAGGGGAAGGGTTCTAAACCAGAAAATGGTCAGACTCTTTTGGGAAAGAGCAGCAGCATGGCAAGCTAGGAGCTACAGAGAAGCCAAAATCCCCAGGATTCCCTGTAATTCAGAGCTACATGTGGAACAGGCTATGACTGCCAGACATCACAGCGGGGTCCAGCTCCATGTGGGACTTATGGAGGAGCAGTAGTGACTGGGCAGATGGCCAGCACAGGGGGGCCTCACTGAGAGATACTAACTGAAATTGGCCTGGAAACCTGCAAGCTCCTATTTGCTCGAATATAGGCCGGACTGGCACAAGGCCTGAAGAACCCTAATTCTTAATTGGACTGGCCCGGGAACCCAAATATATACTGCTATGGCTCACCTTGATTGTAATTGATTAAGGATCTTTAAATGGGGAATTTGCAACCTGTCTTCTTCCTGCTGGCCTTAGTAAAATACCCTTCCACTTAGCCATTTATCTGAATGGTTATTGGGACCTACCTGAGCTAGTGCCTATAAGGCCTAACTGATGAAGCATCTACAGTGCTTGCCTCTGAGTCCCAGTACACCTGGCACACTACTGGCACCTTAGGTGTATGGCGTACTCCAGCACTGAGCAGCCCCAATAAAAAACTGTTACTCACCTTCTATAACTATTGTTCTTCAAAATGTATTGCACTTGTTCATTCTTCTCTAGGTGTACACGTGCCCTGAACAAAGTCACCGAAATTTTTTCCTCAGTGGTGCCCATCAGCGTGGCTTGAGTGCCCTTTGCTGCTGTGCACCGTGAGCACTGGTATAAAGTGCCCAGCTGACCCTGTGTCCCCTCTGTTCCTTCTTTCCAGAAAGCTCCAATGTAAAGGGGTAGGAGGGCAGGTCGTTGAATGGACATGTGCAACAGCTCAAAGAACAACAGTTATGGAAGGTTAGTAACCCTTTTTCCTTCTTTGAGTGATTGCATGCTCTAGGTGACTCCCAAGCAGTTAAATAAAGTGGAGGGATTGGAGTTCATGTACGCACACACATACACACACACACACACATACACACACACTGGAGAACATGTGCACAGATGACCAGGTTGCTGCTTTACCAATGTCCTGAATAGGGATCTGTGTGAAGAATGTTGCTGAGGATGCTTGCAACCCAGGGGAATGAGCAGTCAGGCTTGTTGGTGACAAAACACCTGCCTGATCATAACAAGTAAGAATACATGAAGTTATCCAGGACAAAATTGTCTGTGAGGAGATTGGAAGACCCTCCTCTGTCCACTACAGCCATAAACAGTTGGATAGACTGCCAGAACAGTTTAGTTCTTTCTATGTAGAAAGCTAGAGCCCATCTAACATCCAATGAGTGAAGACATTGTTCATTCCTATTTGCATGAGGTTTCAGGTAAAAGACAGGTAGGTAAACTGCTTGATTGCTATGAAATTGCAAAGCCACCTTTGGGAAGAAACTGGGGTGAGGATGTAAATACAGGCTATTGTGATTGGATGACATTTGAGGTATGTTATCAGGGATCAGATTGATTGGAATTGTACCTCTGGGAGGGAGGCCCTGGTCTAGGTAGATTCCAGCACTACCCATGAACTCCATCGGCTGCACAGGAACTCCATACATTTTGTGAACACCCGAGGAGCTGCAGACTGACCGAACAGGAGTACCATGAATTGGTAGTGTGACTGCTTCACTACGAATCTGAGGAACCTTCTGTGTCCTTGGTATATGGACACACTAAAATAGGAGTCTCTTAAATCGAGGGCAGCGGATCAGTCTCTGGGATTCAAAGGGGGGATCATGGAGGCCAGTGTGACCATGCAGAACTTTCTTTTTGAGATAGTTGTTGAGTTGACACAGGTCTAAAAGGTCTGAAACCTCCCTGGGCTTTCAGGATTAAAAAAATAATGGGACCACAACCCCTTCCCTCTTAAAATTTGTGGAACCTCTTTCAGGCTCCTACCCGAAGGAGAGATTGAACCTCCTGGACCAGAAGCTCTTCATAAGAGGGGGTCCCTGAAGAGGGATGGGGCGGGAGAATGGGAAGGAGGGGTAGAAATAAATTGGAGGGTGTATCCCACTTCTACAGTGCTCAACACCGAATGATACATGGTGATACAGGACCAAATGCTGATGAAGTAAGAAAGGTGGTTTGCAAATAAAGAAAAAACAGGGTCTGGCATCATGGGAACTGGTACAGCATCCTCGAGTGCCCCATCAAAATGCCTACTTAGAACTCCCTGAATGTCTAGGTGGGGCAGGCATTGATGTCAAGATAGAAGGGGGTGGTTTGCCTATGGCTATAACCCCTACTTCTCTTCCTATGCAGGCTCTGACTGGCAGCCAAGGCAGAGTACCTAGCGGGCTGTTTAGGCCTGTAGTGCTTCCTGGAGGAAGCTGGGCTGTACAAACCAAGGGTCACTCTCAAGTCTTTTAGTCCATGAAGCTTTGTGTCCGTCTGTTCCAAAAAGAACAAAGCTTCTTCAAAAGGCAGGTCCTGAGCAGTCTGTTGGACCTTGTGTAGGAGCCAAAGGACTGTAGCCATGAACTCCTGCACGTGGCAACTGCTGAAGCCATGGACCTGGCAGCAAAGTCAGCTGTAGCCAGAGCAGCTTATAAAGAGACCCTCACCACCAATTTTCTCTTGTCCAGTAGCGAGGAGAACTGTTGCTGGCCTACTGTGGGAGCAAGTCCTTGAAATTTTGCATGGAGTCCCACACATTAAAATCATACCTGCCCAGCATGACAGTTGCTGGTTTGCAATTCTGAGTTGTAACCCCCTCCTCCTGGTAAAATAAACTTTCCTACCAAACAAGTCTAATCTCGTTGAGGCCTTTGATTTTTGGGTTGCACCCTCATGATCCCAAAATCAAATCTCTGTCTCTCATTGGCAGCAGATACCACCAGGGATCCCATTTGGGGTAGGTGTAAAGGAACTCATAAGCTTTGGCGGGAACATAGTATTTTCATTCAGCCCTTTCTGATGTGGGGGAAAGGGATACAGGGGTCTGCCACAGAGTCTTAACTGGGTCCATAATGGCCTCATTGAGAGGCAGGGCTATTTTAGAAGGGCCTGCAGCGGCTAAAACATGAACTAGGCTTTCACTACCTCCATCTGTACACCCAGATTTCAGGTCACCCTCTAACAACTCTTGGTGGCCTTATCGGGGGGGAGGTGTCATGCCCTCTCCCCGAGACTACCTTGTCAGGGGAGGAGGAAGAGGAGGCCAACCCTGGCAGTGGGTGCTCTTCCTCTCTTTCTGTATCAGCAAGATCCCACTGAGCTATATAGGTGCCTATTACCCTCTAGCCCCTGTCCTGTTTTTTCACAATTGCTATCTGGTCCCCCTACATTAAGCCAACTCTTGGAGTTCGATACCAGGCTTCATAATTTGGCCATTAGCTAGGCTGGCTCTTAGTAGCTGGACCGTCATTCTCTCCTCTGTCTCCTGGGTTTCTCATCTCTGTTGAGATGACACTGTTCAATGTCCCTGAAATCCCCAAAGGACTCAGTCTTCCATTTTGATAGGAATGTGGATGGCAGAGGGGTCGTCCCCTGGCTGTGATGCTTCTCTCTCTCTCTCTCTCTCTCACACACACACACACACTACATTCCTGTCCCAACACAGCCAAAAGTAAAACCAAACCCTTGGTCTCTGAGTTCTGGCCTGTGATTGGTTCTGGTAGTGTTGCTAGCCAGTTGTATCTCCACACAGGACCCTATGCAATCTGGGAAACGGAGCCCTGAGCCTCCGCTACCTTTACTGTTGTAATCGACAGGTGGGAGTCCCCTAGAGATTCAGTGTGGTATTTCAGGAATGTCTAGAGGAGGCCCATTTTATTTATTCCCCACTTTCCATCACCACCCACTTTCATTCTTATCCCTACATTCCATTCTGACTTCCAGCCTGGCTTTTTTCTCATTACATATTATAAAGACAGTTACCCAAGATCTAGAAACACATTTGACAGCAATGTACAATATGTTCTTACACTACTGTGACTCTACTTCATAAAGCCCTTACTTCTGGTTACTCAGAAACAGAAGCATGTGTGAGCTCTTCAACTGTAAGCCACTAAGGTGGTGGGGGGAGGAGTATGAGTAGATCAACACAGTACCATTCATCCAAGAAATTTTAGTTTAAAAGTTAAAATGGTGTTTGTGTTGTGAAACATCAGAAGCAGATTTCGAAAAGGTCGGCCTTGGGCTCAGATCTCACCAGCCAGTGGCAGAAGTGACAACCCAACCTCCATCCGCAGCCTACACATTCTCTCCTTGGTGGCACCAAGATTTGGCTCACCCATGTATAGTTTGAATGAAGCCTTGATAAGAGAAAACTGGAAACAGAGATAAAGTGGATATTGCTTATTAACAACCAGGGTTCCCACCAAATAGTTGCTATTATCTGAGGGTTGCCAATAAGTGAAAGGCAGGTTCGTGGGATGGCAGCATGGGCATGGCACAGCCTGGAGAGGACAGGCAGAGGTACTTTATAGCTCTGCAGGCCCCCAGCTCTTTGTAGAAAGGCTAGGCATTCCCGCTGAAGCACACACACACCCGCAGCCCACAGAACCAGGACTTACTCCTGAGGGCATTCTGCGCCAAAAAAATAAAAATTCTGCACAAAATATTTTTAAATTCTGCAAGTTTTATTTGTCAATAAATAAATGCAGAGGCTCCAGCATGGCCATGGAGAGCACAGCCCACTGGCTGCATGAAGGTGGGAGATCATCCTGCAGCCCCCCACCACCACCCACCCCTGGAACACGGACTCAGTGGTGAGGTTTCAGGTGACCCTGACACAGCACAAGGCCTGGGCCTACCCCAGAAACACCCTGGGGCCCTGGCCCTCTGTGCCAGGTGCACCAGATGAGGGGCAGCAGGACCCCAAGTGTGGAGGGGCTCAGTGTTGGGGGATCCAGATGTAGGTGTGAGGGTTCTGTGTGGAACAATCTGAGTGCAGGCAACTCAATGGGGGGTATAGATGTGGGAGGATCTGGATGCACAGAGGCTCGTTGGAGGGGTTCTAGGTGCAGGGGCAATGGGACCAGGGCCAGCTCCAGCTGTTCTGCCACCCCAAGCAGCAAAAAAAAAAAAAAAAAAAAAGCGGTGGCAGTTCGGTGGCAGCTCAAAGAGGAAGAGAGGGAATGAGGTACCCGCCGCCGAATTCCCGCTGAGGACCTGGACATGCTGTCCCAATACCGGATGGAGTGCCGCCCCTTTGAATTGGTCGCCCCAAGCACCTACTTCCTATGCTGGTGCCTGGAGCCGGCCCTGAATGGGACTCTGCAGGGGCTTCCATGTGAAGGTGGTTGGGGCTCAGAGGAGGGGTATGGGTGTCTCCTCTGGGAGGTCTGGGTGCTGGGGGACTGGGGTTTGGTGGGGGTCTTGGTGCAGCTAGTTGGAGGTCAGTGGCATGAGGGTCTGGATGTGTGGGCTCAGGGTGGTGAGGGGGGTGGGACTTATCCATGTGAGGGTTTGAGTGCAGGGAGCTCAGTGGGGGGTGGTCTGGGTGCAGGGGTGAGGATCTAGAGGCAGGAGGTTGGGGGGGCAGATGCAGGGGTTGTGGTTCAGTGGGGTTGGGTTCGAGTATGGGAGCACTTGGTGGGGGTGTCTGAGTATGGGAGGTCCAGATGGGGGAGCAGCTCCCTGTACAGTGACTCCTCCCCTGCAGATGAGGAGCAATGGGGGCAGGAAGCAGGGGAGGTTGATGAGCTTCATGCAGCTGGAGGAGGTTTCTGGGAGTGGGTCTGACACAGCCCCGGGCACTCCTTGCAGGGGAAAAGGAAGTCCCATCCTCTTCTGCCTCCAGCCCAACCGGGACTAGCAACTGATCCCGGCTCAGGATAGGAGCCACTGGCTGGGGTGTCCCCAGCCCTGTGGTGATTTATCTCTCTGCCAGATGCTCTGGGTGCTCAAAATGATGTACCTGAACTGCTAGGGAGTGGAGCGTGATTGCTCTTGCAGCTTCCCTTTGTTTCCCTGTCAGAAAGTCATTTTTCTACGGGGAAGCAAAGAAATCTGCGGGGACATGAATTCTGTGCACACGCAGTGGTGCAAAATTCCCCACAGGAATAAGGACTCCAGCCGTAGCCCGCCCATGTTGGGTGAGGATGCAGGTGTCCCAGCCCTTTACCTTCTTTGCAGGCAGTGGGTCCCTAGCCACATTCAAGTTTGCAGGGCTGCTTCCAGGGAATGTAAACCCCAGCACTTCCATCCCTGGCTGCAGCCCCACAAAGCTGTCTGTAGCTGGGGCCTTTCTTCCAAAAAATTGGTTACTAAGCAGAATGCCTGTTGCCAAATCACCTTAACATTAATCTCAATGGGACTGGATCAGTTCCTGGCAAAAAGTTGCTGTTAAGCAAAAGTCATTAAGACTGGGATCACTATTAAGCAGCATCCATTGTATTGACAATGTTAGAGCAATAAATAGAGAATAGGTAAGAATAACATTGCTTCAGAAAATAACATTTAATCAAAAATTTGGACACAAAGTAATGTAAAACTCCGAATTTACTGGAAAATTGTGGTTTCACTAATTAAATCTAGATAAAAATAACACATTACTATTGTAATGTATTATTTATAGCAGGCAAACTGACAAAAATGTCAAACTTGTGTCCTCACAAAACTCACTGTACAAGATTGTTCTCACAAATTTTCACCTTGAATCTGGGCCTATAGACTATGAAAGCCTATGATGATGGCCAAGCTACCAAGCTAGGGCTCAACCAACCAGCCAGTCACCTCTTTTAGCTACCATATAAAGATAATTATGAGTAATTCTCACACATAAATAAGTCCTTAGTCAACTAGACGTAAAACTATAAAGACACTAAAATGTAACAATTCTCTACCTTTCAACACGCACTTGAGCCAGCACCAGCCACTAGTAGTAGTTTGTTTATATAATCAGCTGGTCTGAGAGGACACATTCATCATGGTCTAATCTTGTGCCATCAGAACCAATATATATTTATTAATATTTATGAACATTTTAAACTCTTTAATATGACAAAATCTATATCAGTTAACAAAAAAATTATGTCTTTTACCAAATCACATCTCTTATTTGCTTAAATTTGAGGCTCTAAGCTGAGAGAGTGTGTCACATTTTGGTCCGATAAGGATGTGCATAAAAATAAGTTGTGAAACTTATCAAATGCCAAAAAATTAACAAGTGTCTAAATTTGAGGCCCCCTTTGAGCTTGAGGCCTAGGCCAAATGGTCCTCCTGGCCCCCCCTCTAATTGGCTCTGCAAGTACATTATAATTACCTCAAAATTAGATCAACCAATCTTTAATGAAAGACTGTGAAGTGCTCTCATAGATCAGTGTTTCTCAAACTTTTGGATACCAGGGACTAGCTTTCTGCCTATGTCCGGGAGATCTCAGGGACTGGTGCTTGTCCATGGACCAATCGTTGAGAAACGCCATCATAAATGACTCCCTATAAAGGCATTATAAACTTCACGGTTGTCAGCATTGGGGAAACATGATCAGCACTTTTTAGTTAAAAAAAAAAAACTAAAGCAGTTATCAGAGCCCAACAGCTTAAAATTATATATAAACTCCAAGCAGAGAAGGATGGCCTTCAACATTTTATGCATCTCTTAATACGCTTTTTGCCCTCTGTTTAAATATGTTGTGAACTGTGAAGACCTGCAACTGTAGAGTGGGACACAGATCACTCTCTGCACCCACAATAAAGGTTTTATAATATCATAGCTGGGAAAGGTTTCCTCAAACCAAGTCTAGCTTTTAGAGGGCATATGTCCCTATGTACTCTGTTGCTGATTTATAGAGCTCAAAAAGGCTCAACACTTTTACCTGTGACACAGCCCTCAGTACCAATGATTAAAACCAGGAGTAAAATTACAGTGAGAATTGATCATACCTGGAGACATTGAAAAGGCCTGCACTTCTTGTGCCATCTCTTTGTAATTCCATGATATAGTTTTATATATTTGTTTGCAACGGGCTGTCCATATGGGCATCTTCAAAACCCAAATTAAACTTTATATTTCATCTGTTTTATGGCAATTTGATTTCAGGGAGCCACTTTTGGGGCTAAACCACCACCAAATCTGGTCTTATAGTTTTTCTACCATCCAGGAACTAAAATAGTGTGAGATCTGATCTCTCCACATTATTTCAATCCCATTAATTATTTCCTGAAGTACAAGAAAAACTCATACATCAAGTATAAATTAAAGTGCAAGTATGATGCCAAAATACTAGAATATGGTACTAAAACTTAACACAATTACTATTAAGGAGAAGGAGCAAAGTCGTATTCCAGAATAGGGAAAGAACAGGTTAAATAATATTTACATAATTTAGATGCATTAAAGTTAACGGGGCCTGATGAAATTCATCATAGAGTACTTAAGGAACTAGCTGAAGCAATCTTGGAACCATTAGTGATTATCTCTGAGAACTCATGGAGGACTGGTGAGGTCCCAGACAACTGGAAAAAGGCAAAGATAATACCTTTCCTTAAAAAGGGGAACAATCAGCCTAACTTCAATACCTGTAAAGATACTGGAACAAATTATTAAATAATCATTTTGTAGGCACCTAGAAGATAATAGGGTAAATAGCCAGCATGATTTTGTCCAGAACAAATCATGCCACACCAACCTAATTTCCTTCTTTGACAGAGTTACTGGCCCAGTGGATAGAGGGAAAGCTGTAGATTTTATGTCAATTTTAGTAAAGTTTTTGACACACTCTCAGATTACATTCTCATGAGCAAACTAGGGAAGTGTGGTCCAGATGAAATTACTATAAGGGAGGTGCACAACTGATTGAAAGACTGTACTCAGAGTAGTTACCAATGGGTTGCTGTAAACTGGGAGGATGTATCTGTAATGCCGCTCCAAGATTTATTTAGGGGGCTGTGTAGCATGTACTGGAACTTACTTGAAATAAGTTCTCTTTAAAGGCCGTAACTTATAAAATTTATAAAACCTACTTGTAAAATTTAAGCTCAGGGTGGGGAGCTGGGTGGATTTAAACCTTTTTGAATCTCAGAACAGGTTTGGTTCAGTTTGAGTTTTGGATTAAGTTTTGGAAGAGGGTCTTATTTTACCTAATCCAAGTCAACCATCCTTATTTCAATGTTTAAGGAACTCTGTTCTGATTCAAGCAGTGAAGTAGACTTTTTAAATAACATTAAGTGTAGAGGCAGCATTTTATGAATGTATTTGAAAACTAGCTAAACAGCTGGCTTATTAATGAAATCCATTTAATCTTCTTCTTAATTAGTTCCCAGGTTGAATAAGTCTAATGTGAAAAATAATTATACATAAAGTAAATTAGAAAGTTTAAGTTAAAGTAAGTCAAGCAAGTCATTTAAATGTCAATTAAAATGTAACAAACATAAAACAGATGAAACCTGCAATATACATGCCTTGCACAACTGTCGAAATAAATGCTATTCTTTGCAAAGTTAAATAATAACCTTTTAGACAGCACTCTTCATCTGTAGAAAACACTTCACAAGATGAAGTTAAGATCACCACCACCATTTTGCAGAAGGGGAAACTAAGGCAGAGTCAAAATGGCTTGTCTGAGGCCAGCCAATAGCAACAGACCTAGAACCCAAGTTTCTTGAATCCCAGTCCTGTGTCCTAGCCATTGGACCACACTGACTTCTAGTCTACCCTCATGCACAAGTCTAGTTCCATTGCATCTTATCACTTTGTTAAAAATAGAGATTTTCAAACTGGGTAACTACAGTTGGGCAACTTACATCCATATTTAGGCATCTAAATGAGCAGCCTGATTTGCAGATTGGAGTCACTAGTACTGCTGCGTGCTGAGCACTTCTGAAAAATCAAACACTTAGTAATAATATGTTAGCACCGAGGTGCCCTAATGATAGAACAGGACCACATTATGCTAGGCTCTGTACAAACAGAATAAAAAGAGGGGCCTTGCTCTGAAGACTTATTTGGGTGCCCAACTGTAAATACCCAATTTATACCACACTTGAAGTAGAAAGGAAGAATATAAACTGGCTAATGCGGAAAGATGGTCCAGTGGTTCGGGCAGCAGCCTGGGGCTAGCTGAGTTCAATTCTGCTAGTTTCTAAACCCCAAAACCTTCTAGAACAGAGGATAATTGTTGCAATCACCTCCTCTGTAGTAATTTATTCAATGCCAGTTTCTTTTCACAGACACTTAATGCAGGAGTAAATCACACATGTTCAGATGTCTAAAAACTTGCCAAAAATATGGTGATACTGTATTGCATTTCCTTTATCTTTTCCTCTTCTAGAATACTACGCTAATGTATATATACTGGCATAAGCATATTCTCAGTTTTGTGTACATTAGCTTCCATCACAATGTCAGCTACTTATATTCCAACATGGTGTTCTTTCCTAGGTTTTCACATCATTAGAATTATCTACACTATTTTTGTCTAGAAACAGGTTGCACGTAAAATTTAATTCTGATTTAGAGTATGTATTTTAATACACACAGTGTTATTACATTTTTTTCTTTGTCAAAAGAAAGCAAGAATAGGGATTTGAAACCTACCTTAAAGCAGAAGTTTTGACTGCATGTTTTTATTCTGTTGGTGAAAGCCAAAGACATTCATTGAGGACAGGACAAGTAATAATGGGTTTAAATAGCAACAAGAGAGATTTAGGTTAGACATAAGGAAAAACTTATTAACTATAAGGGTAGTTAGGTACTGAAACAAATTATCTACCCAGGTTGTGGAATCTCCATCATTGGAGGTTTTTAAGAACAGGTTAGACAAACACCTGTCAGGGATAGTCTAGAATAGATAATACTTAGACCTGCCTCAGTACAGTGGGCTAGACTTGATGACCTATGAAAGTCTCTTCCAATTCTCCATTTCTATGATTCTATGATTATTTACTATTTAAAACTAGAGTATTGTTTGAACATCACCACTTGCTTATTTCACAAAGATTCATTTAATATATTTTTGGACAATAGCAAGTCTAGTCTCTTTGTATCAGAAAAAGTTGAGGGTTTCTTCCCTCACATTTTCCCTGCTTCCGCTTTCCCGCTCTCCCCCCCCCCCCACCCCCAATGGCAAAAAGGAAGATAGGAAAGAGGAAAGGGATGGGGGGAAATGAAAACTGACAAATTTTCATTTTAAGTTTCAAAAATGTTCAGGGTTTTTTTGTGGAGGAAAAAAGTTTCAAATGTTTCATAATGGCCTACCATTCCTCCCACTGACGCAGGTCCATCAATGGCTGCAACCAAGGGAATGCCAGGATAGACCAGCTGCTGTTGAAGGGGAAGAGAAACCTCCCAGCAACAAGTCAGATTACAGATGGCACCTAGTCCACAAGTTATGTGTGTACAGGGTTAACGACGATAGGAGTTTATTATGCTTTATTGTCAGTTGTTTGTTCACATACGTAAAATAACCTGAGAAATATATCTGTTCCAACAGACCTAAGGCAACTACTGATGTTTCCAAGTATGAATCTGCTGGAGAACTCCTAAAAGACAAATACCACGGCTTCTTCTAGTGTCCTAAATAGAGAACTTTGTCTTGGATCATGCTTCAGAGAACAGACAGAAGAAACCAATGACAAATGCTGAGCTTTTAAAGTGCTGCTTCTCTTTCAATTTTGATAGAGTTTAGCTTTAGTCCCGATGAGTAGAAATTCTGCAATAAAATACTTTGAAATGAGTGATTAATTGGCAACAAAATTTATCTGACAAACCTGATAACTGTCTACTCACAGGATTATCAAAGAAATAGATTTACATTTTCAACACTATTAAGTATTCAGCATTTTTACACCATTTTTTAAAATAACTCTATAGGTTGACCATGAACAGTTATCCAAGAGTATTAGGTATTCAGTATTAACCACCAAAGCTGTCAACTGTGATTGGTCAGATAAGTCGCACGGCATTGGTTATTTTCACTGTTTGGATGTGTGTAAGTAATTCCTGGATACGTTTATACGTGCAAAACTAAACTTCGGTTTCTGCAGATACATTTCAAAATTTTCTCCAGAAAAGAAACAATACAGTGGATCAAAGGGCATTCCTATTCCCGTGTCAGCCTGTTGGCTGATTTTATAGCCTTGAATCCCAGAATCACTGTATATCACTGAGAGGACAATGAGTCTCAGCAATTATTTAAATTAAAATAGGCAGAACCAGAACAAAACATAAAAAGGGAAAAGTTGGGAAAAGACATGGAGCTCCCACAGCTTTACATTCAATCTGCTGGTTAGTCATGCTCCTTCTCAGCAGGAATTTGGTAGTGGGAGACAGGCTTGCACCACACTTATACTTGAAATATATGGCCATTCACATTTGTCTTTGAGTGCTTCAAAGACTAGCCTTGTTTGTTGAGGCAGCATAGGTCAGTGGTGAGCATGGAAGGAATCACAAGACTTAAGTTCTCTTCTGCTACTGATTTATTGAGGATGTCATTTAAATGCTCTAAGCCAAATATTTAACAGAGCCTTTACTCAACCTCCATTTTGTTGGTGGATTCAAATTATAGGTATCTAAATATTAACTACTTGGCAGAAGCGTAGCGAGCGCCCTCCATACCCTCCGACCAGAGGGGGCCCCGCAAGGAAGGGGGCCCCTAAAAGTGGCAAAATAAATACCGCATTCCAGTTTCTGCACTGTAAGGGGCCCCGCCTGGACATATGTTTGGAGAGGGCCACCGTTCGGAGGGGGCCACGTTCTTTGTTGCTACGGCCCTGCTACTTGGTCTGAGGGTGCAATCAGGTAGCTAGATATTGAAATCATTTGTGCTTACAACTGATTTCCAGCACAGAATTGGAAGACTTTTTATTCTTCTATACTTATCCTTATTTTACATATGGGGAAGCTCAATACTCATCTCAGTAAAATGTTCAGAGATCCTCAGATGAGTACAAAGTGTTATTAACAAAATCAGACATCACATCAGTATTTTAAGACAGGTTCTATGTGTGCTCCTCTCCTTTTGTTAAGTGCCTCTCAGGAGAGGACTATGGTCACTTGGTTTGGTCATTTTTATCTGGAAATATTTAGTGAATTTTGTGACTTTTCCAAAATAAAGTTTTCCTAGCTGTTCCCATGAAGCCATTCACAATTCTTAGACAAAAAGCAATATGGTTAGTGTTATTAGCTGGCTTTTGTGTAGGTCAGCTTACATCCATCCTCATTGCTATGGTGTAATCTCACTCCATTCCGATCAATTTTCACTTTCCTGTCACATGTTACCCTTCATCTGAAATCCTTAACTTTCTCATTTAATGTGTTTTCTTTCAGAGACACTCTTATGGCATCAATGAGAGCCAAATGGTCTCTTCCTAGCCTGACTCACAGTGCTTTACTATTGTACATCAAACATTTTGATTACAGAATTTCAATTTTATTACTCTCTCAATGCTGGGATCCAGTTGCCAGAACAGGGAGCCCATTTTCCTTTCGTCGTACTTCCCATAACAAGTGCTACTACAGAAACTTTCTTAAACATCAGAGCTTAGCCTTAATGGGTTCACATAAGTTCAACTCTATCTTAACATCAGTGTTTTAATTAATCCATAACAGCTGATGAAATTCAGTGTGGACAAATGTAAGGTAATGCATGGAATAATTTGACCTACACATGCACAGTGCTGAGTTCCAAGCTAACTGTGACCAGTCAGGACAAAGACCTGTGTATTATTGTGGACAGCTCAGTGAAAACCTGCACTCAGTGTGCAACGTTATGAACCAAAATCTAAGTGTAATGAGGCATAAAGAATGAGAGAACACAAATCTGAAAATGTTAGACTACCATTAAATAAAATAATGGTGTGCTCTCCCTTGGAATACCATATCCTTTCTGCGCAGCAAATCTGAAAACTGATAGAGCAGAAATGGAAGGGGATGAGAGACAACAATGTAAAAGATTAAAGGAGCGGAATGACTGCCCTCTGAGGAAAAGTTGAAAAAGATTAGCTTATGGAGGAGACTAATTTACAAGCCCCGAATGTGCTCAAGCTAATCGTAGCTATATTGTCTGCATTCAGCCACCATTAATTAATAAAATAGAACACCACATAGTTAAAGGTAAATTTGGACAAGCAGGGCATTTGGAGGCAAGGTCAAATACCAGCAGCAGGTTTGCAGTTTCTGCTAATCAGAATGGGAGGAGGGAGAAAAAATTATGAGACAAAGAAAATAAGAGGATGGAGACCTTGAATCTGGGTGCCTCTGATATAGAAGCTTATTATGGCTAAGATTGTTAGGAATGTTTTATTGATAAGTAGTTTATTGATGTTAGGAGAAGTGATGACCCAGAAGGGGGTGTCGTCAGACATCACCAGTGTGGTACTCTGCTCTGTCCAATGTTGATAACAGTCGGCTGCGTGCGTGTGTTCCCTCTGCGGGCTGCCCCGACTCTGCGCAGACAGTTGGCACAGCAGATCCCAAGAGAAACCCCAAGGACCACAGACTCTGATAAGGTACGAAGACACCCGGCCAGGTTTATTGCCAAACAAAACACAGTCTCTAGCTCCCTGGATCAGATGTCTACAGTTCTGCTAGTACATATGTGCTCCCTGACAATGGACCGGCTCAGTCAGTGGCAGGATTTACCACTGCCCCCTCAGAGGTCCATTTTTATACACAGGTACAAACAAGTTACACATCACTCCTGATATATTGAGGTACAACCCCTCTACTTGTCAAGGTGCCACCTATTACCTTGTACATGTTGGTTCAAGCAAAACAACTCTATGCATCATATTATCCTTTTAACCCAGTCTTTAGGACGGGTCAGCATGTTCCTGTTACCTGTGTGGAATGTGCTAGTGATGGAGTGTTCTGGTATCATCCTGCCACATCTTTACACTACTTGTGCCCAGTACCTTTTAGGTATGTGTGTTTTTGCAGCATCAGCCCTCTTCATGTCAGATTCTGTGAGCAGGGCCTGCCTCTTGCTCACAGCTTACCTTTGTTTGATATCCACAAAGTCTTGACCATTACTTTAGTTCCGGCCTTAGACCTCATACTGGGCCTCTGATACAAGGATTTATTTTTCAGGACCTCATCTTACTACATTCCCCCACTTTTTGTCTTTTTATGGGGAGGATGTTTACTCATCGTCCCGGAAAACCATAATGCATAGACTAAAGATAACAGTGTTTAGCCCACTGGGTTATATGGTTACCTTATTTTACCATCCATAAACTCATGCCCCACAGGCTTTAGTCTGAACATTCCCTCATATGACTGATAGACAGATTTTATTATCCAACTATTTTTAGTCCCTTATGGTGGGCCTGGGAACGTTAGGCCTGGGACCTCAACTGAGTTGTGGGGGTCTGTGCTTGTGTATTGTTAACTTCACTGAATGGTATGAGACAGCCTTTGCTGGTATTTGTTAGTCCACACTAGGGGCTTTGTTAAGAAAAAGCAGATAACTAAATTATATAGATAACATGACTATAGGGCCATACATAAATGAATATCTGTTGTGTTTACGATGTGGCTGATAAATGATCATATGTGATATATGAGGGGGCTTATATGCTGTATATGTTAGAAGTATATGCTTTAACACCTTACTCCTTAAAACAGGGGTTCTCAAACTGGAGTTGGGACCCCTGAGGGGTTCATGAGGTTATTATATGGGGGTCATGAGCTGTCAGCCTCCACCTGAAGCCCCGCATTGCATCCAGCATTAATAATGGTGTTAAATATATTTTTAAATGTTTTTAATTTATAAGGGGGGTCGCACTCAGAGGCTTGCTGTGTGAAAGGGGGCACCAGTACAAAAGTTTGAGAACCACTGCCTTAAAATGATTATTCATTACCATGGCAGTATTGATTGCCATTTCCATCCCTTCCTCACTCGGCGCTGTAGCTTAGCTTGCTTGGTTTGACATAGCATGTAACAGCACATTCCCATGAGAACAACAATTGTTAGGGCCTGGATTCCCATTAGGATTATGCTAAGGGTTTGGCCACTGGATGTAAAGTCACATCCTCCGGAATTGCCCACCAGGGTGTTTCCACCTCTTTTTGTACATTTTCTATTTCATTCATTTGCTGCTGGATTGACTGAGTTATTGGTATTAGGGATTCCTTGGTTCTCGCCACCCAATCATGTATATCCAACTGCAAGTGTTCCACTGGGCGGGGAACAGTTCAATGAGTAAGTCTTGTAGGTGTTCATGTGGGATGATCATTTCAGTGACAGTACTGCCTTTGCTTGTTGGCCAGAAGGCGGGGGATCCTATCTGGATGGTGTTGATAACAGGTACGCAAAATCCAGCATCACTTGTAGGGCAAATGTTGCCAGCGATGGAAAAATTATGATAAGTTATAGCATAGACCACATCCTGCATTCGTACTACCTCATTAACCAGTTCCTTTTGTACCAATTGAGCCCAGCTTTTCCTTGTGTGATTAATATCAATTGTGGCGTAGCACTCACACAGCCAACATTCATTATGTTTTATGCAACAAACTTGATTAATTTCCAAGCCAGTTTCAGTTATTAGGCGCATGGTGGGGTAATGCTGTACATATGTCTTGTTTACAAGCATCCCCACACTATTTGCGTAATATACCTTAACTAGCTCTTGCAACCATCTAGGGACTGCCATCATGAGATATACACTTTTCTTGTCCTCCTTGTCCAATCTTGGAACTCTATCAAATTTAGCAAATTGTAGAAAGACAAGTGTAATATGGTTTATGCCTCATTGCTGTATTTGTTTCAAGGTGGCTGTGGGGTTTAATATCCATGGCCAATTCTGAAGTTGCAACTGCAACAAACTTCGCTGTACTATCTCGATTACTCTATTGCCATAGGCTGTGCAAGCAACTGCCAATTAAATATCATTATTTTTATGCTGTTGATGAGGGACAAAATGATAGCAGTCAGGTAGCTAAACCCTTGAGCAATCCAGTGCATATTATCAATAGTGATTGCATGCTGGTCCAGTAATAAACTGCTAATACCTCCTTCTGTTTTAACTGCCTTGCCTATTCCATTCACAGTAGTGTTTAATTTTAAATTAAGATTTTCAATGTCTGCAGAGTTCCATATGGACATGCCAAGACCAGAGCCTCCCATCACTCCTAGTAAATCCCTCCTTTCTCTATCATGTTTGTGATAAAGCTCCGACCTTGTCTCAGTAGGTCCCGTGCTTCCTGATGGATTACACTAGCCTCAGAGGCTCACTGTGACCGTCTACATAGCCCTTCTCCCTCTAGAGGCCAGGGTCACAGCCTACTAAGCCATTTTCATCATAAGCCAGCAAGGGAGGTGAGGAGAAGCTACCCTCCCTTGCACAGTGTCTCCCAGTTTCAGTGAATAGTCAGGGAGGGGGGAGCCCAGGCCCACCCTCTACTCGGAGCTCCAGCCCAGGGACCCTGATAGTAGCAGCTCTTGGTAGCTGACTTTTTGGAAACAGGACGAGTACGATTCCCTGGGCTACTTCCCCACAGCAGCCCTCACTTCCTCAATATCTATGTCACCCTTACCTCAGGGTCTCATTTCTTGTGCCTGATTTGTACTGCTCTGTTTCTCCAGCAGCACGGCTTCCTCCTACAGCTCCTGACGCACACACCCCCACCTGACTAACTGGGAGGCTTTTGACTCATTTCAGCCAGCCCCTGATTGGCTTCAGGTATCCCAATCAACCTAGCTGTCTTCCCTGCTTTCTGGAAGGATCTTAATTGGCCCCAGGTGTCTTAATTGACCTGGAACAACTGCCATTTGCTTACCCTGCTAACAGGGATTTGTTTAGCCTGGCACTAATAGATCTGTCTCCCACTACTTTCCTATAGCCATCTGGCTTTGCCCCATAACATGTAGTATGACGATTTGGGTGCCCTTCCAGAATTGTAATTGCATCTCCACTTCTGAATTAAACCAATCCTTATAGTGTCTGGGGCACTGCCTTGGCATAGTCATACTGTCAAAATTGAGTTTTAGGGGCATGTAGCTCCATCCTACATTTTCTACCATATACTCTGCAGTAAGATGCAGGAAAATTCCTGACATAGGCTATGGTTGTACAGTGGGACGCTCTCTCCTTGGGGTAACGTGGACATGTGGAGGAGTGGTAGGAGGCGAAGTTGGGGCTGTTGTTGGACAGGCGTCTTCACATACCTGCACAGGGTAGATACATTTACTGATGCTTCGGGTTATAGACCAAGTTCCTGTGTATGCTCCTGTATCTTTTAGTTAAATGTTACGAATGCGAATAGCCGCATTCCATCTATCCTACAAGTCAGTAAACTCCACCCTGCTTGTCCAATCGCAGTATGTTTTTACAATTCCATTTAAGTAAGTAATCACTGTGTCCCTTGCTCAAAACCAGTCCAAGGATACTGTATCAGCCTCGAGTTTGTGTGCTTGGACAACACATACCAGAGTCACATCCTCCCCCACCTCTCTTGTGAAATATTGCTCTTTGATTTGGTGCCACTAGAGCGTGTTCCATTTCCAGCGTGGCTCGTTTTCTTTCCTTAATTTGTATATGTTCATGTTCATTTTGTGTCAGTGTCAGGAGTGTTAATGGAATCTGCATAAGGAAGTGCAGTAAGAACAAAAACCTGATCACAATTAACAACACTATAAACCTTCCAACAGCATGCATCCTCTCCCTGTGTCTCTTTACTCAAAGTCAGTTCCTTTTCAATCCGCCTTCGAGCATTATTGACTTCTTGGACAGGAACATGTCGAATCTCACTACTGTCTCCAACAGTCCATCCCAAAGCCATCTTAATAGCAAAGGGTGACACCCTGAGGATGTGCTCCAGTTGTTGCTTTCCTTCAGTTTCACACACTAATTTCAAAACAGTTCCAGTAGGGTGCGCTTGACTTGCTGTATCCCATCTTTCTGTCCACAGAGTTCTGGTCACCGAATGCATTTGGCTGATCTTTTTGACATCGACCATCTCTTTGCCCCTTGGGCAACTACCAGGACACCCAACAGGTTCCCTATCCAGGGAACCATCATAACCTATACAAATATAAAACAACACTCGCTTCTCTCTCATGGGTAAATGTGTATAATGCAAGTATTTTGTCTGTTTGTTTTAAAAGCAGAATTGACTCCAAGCAATATATATATTAACAATCGGGGCGCTGATGGAGCTCGGAGATTAAAGCTCATAAAACCGCCATTATTGATTTGGAAGTATTCCATTGTGCTTACCTTAACTACTTATCCAGTATGTTTTTCTGTAAAAAAAGCACAAAACATGTAATATGCAGTTTAACCCTTGTATGTCTTTAATTGCATGGCATGTTTCCACAGAGGCTGTTCCTCTATTTCAACCAAGTACAGAGAGGGCCCTAATTTATCTAAAATTGGCCAAGGACCTAACCAGTGTCCTTTGGAAAATGTTTTCTCTGGAGCTTGTTTAATTTTAACCATAACATGGCTTCCAATTTGCCATTGTTTGATATCACTGTTTTCATCAAATGTCTGATTCATTTTTTTTGCTGTTCTGCAGCTGCTCCTTGAATGGCACCCAACCACTATTTAAAGCTGTTCATCCAGATGGTAGTTGCCAGTGTTGTAATTGTTTCCCAATCTGGGGGATACAGCAAGTTTTCCCAGCCGGGCATAGGCCTCCCAAAGAGTATTTCATAGGGACTAAATCCTGTCAAGTGGCTTGGACGCTCCTGATCCTCATCTGAGCCCAGGGAAGTACCATGTCCCAATTTGTTCCCAGGTCATTACACACTTTAGACAGTTCAATTTTAAGAGATTTATTCATCCTTTCCACCTGTCCCCCAGCTTGAGGGCAGTAGGGGATGTATAATAGTAGGGGAATACTGGCCCATGTCCCCATACTTCGGTATACCTGTCCAATAAAAGCGGGACCATTGTCAGAATCAATGCTGTGTGGCAACCCCCACCTAGGAAACATTTCGGTTATTAACATTTTTGCAGCTGCAGCACTATTTTCTTTTTTAGTAGGGAATGCTTCTACCCATTTGCTAAAACTATCCACAATTACAAACAAAAACCTGTTTCCCTTAGGAGTAGTAGGCAAGGGTCTTACAAAATCAACCTGTAAAGGTTGGAGGGGGCCTTTTAACGCATGACGCATTAACTCTCCACGTCTTTTTCTTCTAGCAGGGTCATGCTTAGCACATATTAAACAGCTATGAATATGCAGGTTTAAATCCTCTTTCGTTTCAGGCCACCATCCCAGTTTTTTAAGTTTTTCTAATGTCTCTTCTTGTTTCGGATGACCTCCCACAATTGAACCACATATCCATCCTAAAAGGAAGTACTGCATCTGCTGAGGGATTCCCAGAACCCATTCATTTTCTGGTTTAGCCAAAATTAGGTCTCCCTCCTTTCTCAACAAGACACCCTGCCACTGTGAGGGGCATTCTACTATCTATTGCTTTATTAAGTCATCTTTTGCCTGCAGGTCCTGTAAAAACTGTAGCTCTTTCTGGTTGTTCTCTTCACTTTCTTGTTTTTGTTTTGCCTGTGCCCGGGGGGTTACTGCCACGTGCGTGGGCTCCCACAGTGTTCCAGTGAGAGCTGCTTCCTTAGCCAATTTATCTGCTTGTTCATTTCCCTTTTTCAATGAACCGGTCCTCTTATGGGCTTTTATTTTAACCATCTGGATCCTCTGATAATGCCCTGCCAATTTCTCTATTTGCTGCCATAAGGTCCTGTGTTTAATTTCAGATCCGTCAGTTACTGTAAAACCCACACTATTCCACCATGGTAGGTAGATGGTGGTTCCCTTGTAAACATAATCTGAATCAGTTCCTATTATTAGCTCCGTTTGTTTGTTCTTCATTCTAGCTAAAACTTCTAAGACCACTGACACCTCTGCAGATTGTGTTCCTCCTTTGATCAATTTGTACTGGAAGAAGTTAACCCTTCGCAGGTTTCCAGTTAAACAAATCCCTGCAAAAGCCAGTGACTTGTTTTCCTTCGGTGTAATAGGAGCTACCGTCCACAAACCAAATGGTTTTTCCAATCACCTGTTCAATTGGGGTTGTTTTAAAGATAGGGTGTGCTTTGGATTCCGAATGGGGTTCACAAACATGTTCTCAACCATTTATAGTCAATCCCCATGCAGATATTTCAGGTTCTTTTAGTGGGACTAATTGAACATTCTCAGACATGAGAGCAAAGACCCATTGAATGGCCTTATCTACACTCACATGTCCTTTAGACAGATTTTCCTGACTGAGTAATTTTCCCAGTGCATGGTGACTCTTTACAATCATCTTGCTTGCTCCGATAATTGCCTGCGCTTTTTGTAGCATCCAGTAGGCAGCGAGAGCAGTTCGCTCACAAATTCCCAGTTTGCTTTCTGGACCTAATGCTCTGCTATAATAAGCAACGGTCTCTCCCCAGCACCAGTATCGTCTGTAAGCATACTAACAATACAGAAATTCTTAACATTAGGGTACAATTCAAAGGGGAATTTGTTGTTAGGGGCAGCCAAGGTAGGTGCCTCCATTAACCCTTCTTTCAGGCTTTCCTATGCATTAGTTGCCTCCTCTGTCCAGGTCCACTGTGGTCTTTTAAGTACCTCATACAGGGGACCTGCTTTCTCTGCGTACTCAACCATAAATTCTCTGTGGAAGCCCCAAAAAAGATTGCAAAGATTTAGTATCTACCGCCATAGGGAGGTTAACAATCCTTATCCGCAGACCTTCCCCCTGTACTGAGTTGAATTCCAAGATATTGCAAAATGTTCCAGCAATATTGCATACCTTGGAATACAAAATATCTCCTGTATTGAGACTCTGGATTTAAAGATTTCAGAGGGATAGCTGTGTTAGTCTGTATCAGCAAAAACAACGAGGAGTCCTTGTGGCACCTTAGAGACTGACAAATTTATTTGGGCATAAGCTTTCGTGGGCTATAACCCATTTCATCACATGCATGGAGTGAAAAATACAGTAGGCAGCTATAAATATACAGCACGTGAAAAAGACGAGAGTTGCCTAACCAAGGGCGGGGAGGGTCAGTGCTAACGAGGCCAATTCAGTCAGGGTGGATGTGGCCCATTCCCAACAGTTGACAAGAAGGGGTGAGTATCAACAGAAGGAAAATTACTTTTTGTAGTGACCAAGCCACAGATTGAGCCAGAAGGGTACCCAGAAGTCACCAACTACAGGACAAACACAACAAAGAAAGTAACAGAACGCCTCTAGCCATCACCTACAGCCCCCAACGAAAACCTCTCCAGCGCATCTAGGATCTACAACCTATCCTGGGAGATGATCCCTCACTTTCACAGACCTTGGGAGACAGGACAGTCCTCGCTTACAGACAGCATCTCAACCTGAAGCAAATGCTCACCAGCAACTATACACCACACAACAGAAACTAACCCAGGAACCAATCCCTGCAACAAACCCCATTGCCAACTCTGTCTGCATATCTATTCAAGGGACACCATCATAGGACCTAACCACATCAGCCACACCATCAGGGGCTTGTTCACCTGCACATCTACCAATGTGATATGCACCATCATGTGCCAGCAATGCCCCTCTGGTACGTACATTGGCCAAACCGGATCGTCTCTACGCAAAAGAATAAATGGACACAAATCAGACATCAAGAATTGTAACATTCAAAAACCAGGAGGAGAGGACATCAATCTCCCTGGATACTCAATAACTGACTTAAAAGTGGCCATTCTTCAACAAAAAACTTTAAAAACAGATTTCAACGAGAAATTGCAGAACTGGAATTAATTTGCAAAATTGACACCATCAAATTAGGCCTGAATAAAGACTGGGAGCGGCTGGATCACTACAAAAAGTAATTTTCCCTCTGTTGATATTCACCCCTTCTTGTCAACTGTTGGGAATGGGCCACATCCACCCTGATTGAATTGGCCTCGTTAGCACTGACCTCCCCACTCCCCTTGGTAAGGCAACTCTCATCTTTTCATGTGCTGTATATTTATAGCTGCCTACTGTATTTTTCACTCCATGCATATGATGAAGTGGGTTATAGCCCATGAAAGCTTATGCCCAAATAAATGCGTTAGTCTCTAAGGTGCCACAAGGACTCCTTGTTGTTTTGGGGTTTAAAGATAAACTCGAAAAGCCATTTGCCACGTCAAGTACTGAGAACCATTTCATGTCAGGGGTGACTACCTCCAACAATTCTGGGTAAGCAGCCACTACTGGTGCTCCCCATTTGGCAGTTCTGTTTAACCCCTGACAGTCAATAGTTAATCTCCAGGTTCCATCAGGGTTTTTTTAACTGTCCAGATTGGTGCCACATTAGGCGCTGAACACCTTCAAATTAATTTTCATTTTTCCAGTTCTTCTATAACTTGCTTTAAAGATTCTTGTGCTTCCTGAGATATTGGGTATTGTTTTATGTATGAGGGTATGTCTCCTTCTAATGTAATGGAGGTTTGTATTTTTCCCATATCTAGGGAGTCCACTGCCCAGATAGCTTGAATCTCAGCCCACCAGCCTTCTGGTGCAGGAGGTGGCTGTTTAAAAGTCAGGGTGGCTTTATTGCTTTCACTGTGTGAGTAGCAAGTCCCATTGGGATCAGGTTAGCGTTATTTGTTTCGCCCGTTACAGTGAGAGTATGTCTGATACACATAATTGGGAAGTCCAGGATTATTCCCAATCATTTGATAGTTTCTGCCCCAATTAGATTTTCTCTCCCTGAAATAGCACACTTCTCCTGAATGGTATGTACACCAAATTGGAGAGGGAGGGTTTTAACATCATATGTTTCTTAGTTCCTGATATGCCCTGTCTTTGTACAGAGTCCACAATTGGATATACATTAAATACATCTTTTACTATAGGAATTCCGGCCTCTGTGTCCAACACAAAATCTGCAAGCCCATCCCCGACTTGGATGCTTAAGTGGGGGCGCCCCCGAAAATCTATTGTCATGGGTTGCTGGAAAATGCATTCTGAGTTGCAGGGAGGGCTGTCCTATGTTACTGAATTACTAGCAATTGGATCATTCAATCCAGACACCAAAACAGTCACCTTAGCCAGCTTCATCACTGCCTTTTCTTCCTCCTTTTGAGACTCCTTGCCAATCATACATGCCTGTAGCTGCGCCCGCAGCTTCTCATTCTCTCCTTTAAGATCTAGATTCTCCTGTTTCAACATTTCAGGCAACACCCATTCACTCTCTCCATTTACTTTTCTATCTCTGTTTATTCCATGACCTCTCCAACCCCGGCCGCGAGGAGAGTATCCAGGACCCTCTGTTTTCCACTGTCCTAACTGTGTTTGCAGCTCATTGACAAGAGTTTTTCTCCACTTTTTCAATCCATTCATTCCAAAGTATGTCTCTGCCTCCATTCTCACACCAAGCATTGATCCATTCTATCCCCCCAGAAGGCAGCGCCTCCAAAACAAGGTGCTTCAACTCCTCGAGATCAGTATCCCCCACTGTTAAAGCTAACATACGTTTGTCTTATGTCAGCCAGCTTGGACGGAGCCTCTTCTGGCATTCTTGTAATTCCTTTAAGTGCAGTAAATCCACTGGATAACTTAAAATGCTTTTGAGCCACACATTTAACCATTTGCCTAACATCGTCATCAAAACCAAGGGTATGACAATTCAGTGGTCCCAACAGGGTTCGTACTAGAATTGGTTCCTGTAACATGTCAATTCCCACCGCTTTTAACAACTGCGAGCACTTATGTAGCCATACCATAAACTCATTTAATGAGTTTTTAAGCGTCGAGCCCGGCTGTTAAGCCACGAGCTCGAGGTGGGTGAGGTGAATATGTACGGCATAAACTCATTAATATGTACGGCATTTGGGTGCCTCCATTTCCCTTTCCACTGCATTCTATAACCTCAATGGAGGTGGAACACTAGTTTGTGGGGTAGCGTCAAGGGTAAAGTGGCGTGTAAGCAGGGTGTCAGGGTCAGGTTCCGCAGTAAGGCTCTCTCTCCCATTTTCCCTCATTTCTCCTGTTTTAACAGGAATTGATCTAGGTTTTGGGGAGGGTTTGTCCAAAACCCGGTTCTCATCATAAGGTGGTGGTTGCGGTGTGGTGGCCCCTGACCATGGGTTAAGAGAGGATGATCCGTCTGGGTCATTCACATGTCCCCAGTGCAGCAACCATTCCAATTGTCCCATGTTCCATCTTTTAATTAACTAGGGCCACCTGTTTCCATTTCTGCCCCCATCCTTCAGGTACTGTAAAAGCACTTGAAGTCTGTTGAGCAACAGGGGACGGTACCTTTTTCTTCTGCAGGTTTTCCACAGCTGTCTCCAATTTTTTGTTTTCCTGCTTTATCTGTTCGAGCATATCGGGAGTCTGGACCGCCTGTTGACCTGTTAAAAGAGCTTGGGATTTCCAGTGTTTAACTGCCTGGGTCACTTCCTCCACTGCTTTAGTTATCTCTTCCACTTCCCTGGTTTTCTCCATTACTTGCCTGGCCAGTATGTCGGCATGTTGTTTAAGCCATTTTACTGCCATAGACATTAATTGCAAAATCCTAGCTTTTTTACTTTTTTTGTTTTTAGAGCTTCTGTTTCTACCATTGCTTTACATATGCCAGTCTATGTTTCCCCACTTTCTTTTTAAAATTCATATGGACCCCCTTTACTTGCAATCCGGCGGGTCCACGAGTTATCAAGCTCTGTGGATTTGAAGGGAGGGATTAAGGAGGTTCCCTAGCTCGTGGTTTTCTGTCATGTTAGATCACAAATCCTACAGTGGACAGCTCGTTTACTCACCAGATCAGCGGTCGGGGTCAGCAATGTCGTCAGACGTCACCGGTGTGGTGCTCTGCTCTGTCCAGTGTTGATAACAGTCGACTGCGTGCGTGTGTTCCCTCTGTGTGCTTCCCCAGCTCTGCACAGATAGCTGGCACAGCAGATCCTGAGAGAAACCCCAAGGACCACAGACTCCGATAAGGTATGAAGGCACCCAGCCAGGTTTATTGCCAAACAAAACATAGGCTCTAGCTCCCCGTATCAGACGTCTCCCATCTTTTCATGTGCTGTAATATATACACTGCTTACTGTATTTTTCACTCCATGCATCTGATGAAGTGGGTTTTAGCCCATGAAATAAATGCCCAAATAAATTTGTTAGTCTCTAAGGTGCCACAAGGACTCCTCGTTGTTTTTACAGTTCCGCTAGTACATATGTGCTCCCTGACAATGGACCGGCTCAGTCAGTGGCAGGATTTACCACTGCCCCCTAGGCCAGATAAAGACAATCCCTCAGAGGTCCACTTTTATACACAGGTACAAACAAGTTACACATCACTCCTGATGTATTGAGGTACAACCCCTCTACTTGTCAAGGTGCCACCTATTACCTTGTACTTGTTGGTTCAAGCAAAACAACTCTATCCATCGTATTATCCTTTTAACCCTGTCTTTAGGATGAGTCAGCATGTTCCTGTTACCTGTGTGGAATGTGCTAGTGATGGAGTGTTCTGGTACCATCCTGGCACGTGTTTGCACTATTTGTGCCCAGTACCTTTTAGGTATGTGTGTTTTTGCAGCATCAGCCTTCTTCATGTCAGATTCTGAGAGCAGGGCCTGCCTCTTACTCACAGCTTACCTTTGTTTGATATCCGCAAAGTCTTGACCATTACTTTAGCTCTGGCCTGAGGCCTCATACCAGGCCTCTGATATAGGGACTTACATTTCAGGACCCCATCTTACTATAGGGATCACTATGAGCTCTGCGTTTTGTAAAAGTTACTTATAAAAAGACGAGATAATAGATAGGGCTGTACCAAATTTGTGGCCATGAAAAACGTGTCATGTACCGTGAAATCTGGTCTTGTGTGTGCTTTTACCCTATACTATACAGATTTCACGGTGGGGAGACCAAATTGGGGGTCCCAACCCAAAAGGCGGCCGTGGGTGGGGTCGCAAGGTTATTGTAGGAGGATTGCATAATTGCAACCCTTACTTCTGCACTGCCTTCAGAGCTGGATGTCTGGAAAGCAGTGGCTGCTGGCCGGGTGACAAGCTCTGAAGTAAGGGTGCCAATACTACAACCCTCCTACAATAACCTTGAAACCCTCCCACAGCCACCTTTTGGGTCAGAACTCCTACAGTTACAACACTGGAATTTCAGATTTAAATATCTGAAAGCATGAAATTTACGATTTTTAAAATTTAAAATGACAGTGAAATTGACCAAAATGGACTGTGAATTTGATAAGGCCCTAACAATAGAGTGTACTTTGGAGCAGTTCTCTGAAGCTATCCTGAGAGAATTTCCCTCCCCCGTGACACCCTACTCCCTGGTGAAGAAGCAACCAGCCATTGTTGACCTACTGCTAATTACTAAATACCATCTCAGATTTTAGGTAATTATTTGGGATGTACTAAACCTATTGCTTATGTCTGTGTGTGCTTAAATCTAATAAATAGTAGTTTTAGATAAGAGCATGGTTATTTATATCAATCTTTCATTAGCCAGGAGCGTTGTGTTCCCATTGATTTATTCCTGACACTGCCTGGAGTGAAACAGTTATGTTACCACTGCTTTGGGTTTAAGATCCAGGGTAACAATGTGTGTTTTCCTAACTGCAACAATTCTATTTTTAGTCTCTGGTTTTACTCTGCTGATTGGTGCTACATAAGGTCTGAATCCTAAAGATCCCTACACACGAAAGTAGTCCTGACTTCTGCAATTAGTGTAATTAACTCTACTCAGGTGAGTAAGGTTTGTAGCATCAGGTCCCAAGCTACTAAAATTAATGAAATAATTGCACTTCCCTTATTTACTGTGAAGTTTGGACTTTAAAGTTTGATAGTGGAAGAAATTTCCCCCACTTCCCATGAACAATAAAATGACCAAATTTGATTGCAGACTTAATCAGGCAGAGTATTTTCAATCATATGAATTCCAAATAATATTTACTTTTTGACACCCAGTCATCTGTTAAGTAGTGAGAACCCAGGAAACATTTATGAAGTATCCTGATGTTAGAAAAAATAACTGTAAAATATTTTGCCTGTAATAAATCTAGTGCTGAGAGAATTCATATTTAATATCATCCCGAGGTCTCCAACTACCATTTATTTTCTAAAAACTCATTTTCATAACTCATAGCTGGTGCAGTTTTAGATAGGATTTATCATCTCCCGGGATAGTACTATTCATTTTACCAGTGTAGATGAATCCTAGAAGTATTTTAAAATAATGTTAATCCATTTTAATTAAAATGTTTTTAAACATCCCTTAGCATCTAGTGTAAACAAACATTTTAAAATGTTATCTAGTGCTGGTCATGTCTAGTCCTACTGTCAGTAGTTTGGCTTTGAACTGGGTCAGTTAGACACTAGTTCAAGGTGGAGATGAGAAAGGGAGAACATCCTAATATGCCAGGGGTGGGAAAACTACGACCCGGGGGCTGCATCTGGCCCTTCAGATGTTTTAATCCGGCCCTCAAGCTCCTGCCAGGGCTCTGCATATGCCATGGCTCTGCATGGCTCCCGGAAGCAGCAGCATGTCCCCCCTCTGGCTCCTAGGCAGAGAGGCAGCCAAGGGGTTCTGCACGCTGTCCCCACCCCAAGCGCCACCCCCGCAGCTCCTATTGGCCGGGAACCACAGCCAATGGGAGCTACAGGGGCAACACTTGTGGACGGGACAGGGCACAGAGCCACCTGGCCGTGCCTCCACTTAGGAGCCAGAGGGGAGACATGCCGCGGCTTCCAGGAGCTCCTTGAGGTGAGCACCACCCAGAGCCTGCACCCCTGACCCACTTCTGTGCTCCAACCCCCTGCCCCAGCCCTGATCCTCCTCCCGCCCTCCGAACCCCTCGGTCCCAATCTGGAGCACCCTCCTGCACCCTCATCCCCAAGCCCCAAGCCCCAATTTCGTGAGCATTTTCATGGCCCGCCATACAATTTCCATACCTAGATGTGGCCCTCGGGCCAAAAAGTTTGCCCACCCCTATAATATGCTCTTCCTGGGAGTGAAGCGTTGGGCCCTCTGAGAAGACTTTGGAGCTCACTTTCAAAGAGCTTTTGCAAAGGGAAATAGGAGACTTGGGCCTCCACCCTCAAAGACAAAGATGCATGGGGTTAGTCTGAGCATCTTTAGGGATGATTGAGAGCTTTCCGACAGTAACAGAGAGCTCAGTCTTTCTCCCAATGAAGTCAGCAGCGCATATTTTATTGGACTTCATTGGGAGCAGGATTGGGCCCCAAAGCTTCAGTTAAATCTATCTAAAGTTTTGAATGATGATCCGTCAGACCAAACCCCTTCACTGTCTTGGGTTTACACATCATCACTACTAATACAGAATTGTTCTCTTCTGTATTTTCTTAAGTCCTTTGTAGAGTTTAACTTAAAACTGATTCAAGCAATGAAGTTTCCACTGCCTCCTTGGAAAATTATTCCATGTTCTAAATAAGAGACCTCGCACAGTCAGGTCACTGTTTCAGTATTATCCCATTACTCCTTATTATCGCCCCTTGGACTGCCCCAAAAGAGTCTAATTTTTTATACCCTTCATAGTTATAGAGAGAGATCTCTTGCTGAGGGAGCTACCGTTCCACACCTAGAACAAACAAAAACAAAAACAAACACCACACACCAATTCAGATACTTTCATCGGTAAAGACACAATGGAGCAAATTCACCTCAGTGTGACTCTGCTGAATCCAGTGGAGTTATAGCAAGGAGGAGCTGGCCGACTCTTGTACCAGTATGCCACGTTACCCTAAATGTCTAAGTTACTGCACTATTTACAACAATATATCCCACAATAATAGTTTCTTACTCCTAAATTTTTCCTTAATCAAGTAGACATTCATGATCCCTTTTACTTCATACAGCATAGCCAACCTCTCCTTACTTCACTCTGTCACTGTAGCACTAGGGATAGTTGAACAGGTTCAGGAAAAAATAAGACCCAGTCTAACATACAGCCCAAATCTCAACTCCACCCCATATTTCATTTTTATATTAACCTGAATTGATTTTGTTTAATAATCTAGCACTGAGAAATTATTAAACCAAAATGCCAGTATTTGAGGAGAGATACTCCAAAACAATGCTTTCTATACATGTGATTCCTGTATTGATTCTGCATTAGCAATTAACGAAACAGACATTTTCCCAAAGCTATAATGGCAATATCTAGGAAGTTTATGTACAGACAAGAAATAATCAAAACGCAGCTGTTTATTTCAAGCTCTGTTAGAAGTACAAGAGGAGAAAAATATCATTACAAAAAAAAAATCAAAAGAAGGGGGAAAAGTCATTTCCACAGATGTGGGATTTGTTTTTTTAATAAACCAAGTGTAAAACTGACATTCAAAGCCACAAAAATAATTGCCAATGTGCTAATTAACTTTGCATTCTACTCCAAAATCTGACATCTTGTCATTCCTTTTCATTATCCCCTTTCATTTCAGACTCAGTCAAGGATAGCTAGTGACTTTCAGGAGACCCAGTGCCAGCCTAGTGAAGGTCCTATACCTGGACAGAGGATGAAGATTTGTAGGCTCTTCGTTCTAGAGGCAGAGAGCTTTAAAAGGTAGAGGGATTCCTAATGTCCTTACACTTCGGCACTTCATCTCCTGTTGTGTGGTTCCTCCTGTGTCCTACTTCCTTGAACTTTGTATTTTCCTTGTAAATAACCAAATTTTAAAATCAAGAGTTCCTGACTCCAGCATCAATTTCTCCTAACTGGAACAACCTGGAAGAGTGAATTTCTTGCTAACCACTCAGATCAACACTATTGTCATTCACCAAAAGAGGATCTATGATATCAGTGCTCTAGAGTTATCAGAGCTAACTTGCATAAAACTAAACGCACACTTATACACAGGTCTTTGTTGGTTCCAACAGTGTGTACTGCACAAAATTTGACTTAAAGGACAGCATTAGCTGAACAGAGTTTTGTGATAACTGTTTATTCCTCCCTCATGTGAGAATCATGATTAATTTTTTTCACTTCTGAAAAGACTTTTTGAATTATCAACTTATCCTAAAATTACTTTTCCTGAGTAACCTTATGCTAGAAAAGTAGCATGTGTGCATCTCCAGGAAGCTATGAAATCGATTTTTCCCAGTAAAACAAGAACTGCATTTCATTACAATCACAGAGGAGTCATTATCCCACATAAAATAGTTACAATAATTTCCGTCTTAAAACTGCTTCTATACATTTTGGTAGGAAAAGAACATTAGTCACTTCCACACAAAAAGCAACTCAGTCCTCTTTTGAAGAGCATAAACAGAAATGCACAGTATGCTCCTGATTCAGAATAAAAAGGTTTAAAACAATTTGTGCACTAGGCAGTGACATGCTTAAAAAGGAACAAATTAATTTCTATGCCCTCACGCAAATTCAGTGCATTTCAGCATGCAACATAAGAGCCTGCTTCTGTTGAAATCAATGGCAAAACTCCCATTGACTTTGATGGAACAAGGATTAGACCACCGTTTATAACCAAATCCTGAGAGGTACGGAGCAGCTGCAACTTCTACTCAGGTAAGTGGGTCTTGTTGCAAGTGCTCAGCACCTCTCACAGGCCATTTGGGCCTTGATTCAATGAAAACACTTAAGCACGGGCTTATGTGTTTCATTGAATATGGATGACTTAAACATGTATTTCTCCCTTGCTCTCTCACTGTTCTACAGCCACTCGTATAACAGAGCACCAAGATTACAATCTGAGACTGCGTGTAGATACAGAAAATAGAAATAGGTAAATAAAAAGGAAACCATAGAACAGATGGAGGATTTAAAAGGAAGTAAACTAATTTAATATGGTTTCAACATTTAAGTGCACAGCCTTATGACTGTTGTTCTTGGCTACCTTCCCACCTCCAAGTCTTCAACTAGTGAGTGTAAGCTCTTGAGGGTGGAGACTGATTCCTATGCTATTTGTATTACTCCCATGCTACAAATGGGGGAAACTGAGGCACAGACACACTATACAAGTTGCCCAAGGTCACACAAGAAGTCTGTGGCAGAGCCAGGAATTGAATATGGGTCTCCAGAGTCCCAGGCTGGCACCTAGCCACTGAACTATCCTTCCTCCCCGGAAGCTTGGGACAACAGCCAGCTGATAGTATGCGGCTCCAACCTGTAGCCCTGGGAGGGGACCAGGGGGGAAAGTGACTTTTCCCCCACAGATATAAGCTCATGCACCTACTCCCCTCCCTACAACTTCTCCACTCAACTTCCTTCTCATTGTAGGTCCTTTGTTTCCATCCTCTGAGGGTACAAACATAGGGAGTGAGGTTTTTAATTACCCCACATGCCCAAGATGTTTTAGCATTTCACCCTCGCCTACGAGACACAACACTGCTGGCCTGCCCCTGCATTCTGAGGCTGGGCTGGAACTCCTCCCAGAGCCTTGACACTTACCCTGGAAATGCAGCACCCTGAGCAGCCTAGGCCTAAAGTTAGCGCTTTGCCTTTTTATGCCAGGAAGTTACAGCTGCCTACAGGCTACTCTGCATTTAAGAGAAAATTCTTTGGAAATGTGTTTATTTTCTAGGGATCACAAGGCCTCTTAGAAAGACGGCTTGAGAAAAATCTTTAGCCTTGCAACTTCAAGCCAACCTAGCAAAGAGGTAAAACAATCCGCTACTGAGGTAGGGTGTGGGGGGGAGGGGGGGAGTATAAAGAACACTTAGCACAGAGCAGTAGGAAGGTAAAGAACTAAGATCTTTGCCACGGGGAGAACAAAATACAACAGGAAGCCAGACCCATTGTAATCTGTTCTTGTGCGCTACTGTTTAGCACCAGGGCCAGCTCCAGGGTTTTGGCCACCCCAAGCAGCCAAAACAAACAAACAAAAAAGCCGCAATCGTGATCTGCAGCGGCAATTCGGCGGAAGATCCTTCGCTCCGAGCGGGAGTGAGGGACCGTCCGCCGAATTGCCGCCGAATAGCTGGACCTGCCGCCCCTCTCCCGAGTGGCCGCCCCAAGCACCTGCTTGCCAAGCTGGTGCCTGGAGCCGGCCCTGTTTAGCACAAAGCTTCACTGAAGACAATTATTCAGTTGTGCAGGTACCCAGAGGTCTGCTGCAGTGCTCTTCTTTTCAAAAGGAGACATCCCCAAGGAAAAGTCTTTCTTTTGCCTGACCTATTCATTATATATTTATTATATTCGTGATTTAATTTCCAAATTAGCACTCTGAAATTTGGTAGGTTCTTGTCCCAAGATTAAGCCTACCATTATCATCATCACTGTTCCATTGGGAGCTCCCATGTGCACAGTCACAGCATTCTCACCTCAGAAATCACACTACATTTATAATAGTTTTATTAACACAGTGAACAAATTCACAAACACTCTAACCCAGCAAGGCAGGTAGAGATAATACAGAATAAGCTGAGCATCCACATATTTAAACTATCCCTCGCAAAACAACTAATATTTCAGGTTATCTCCCATGGGCTACAGCCCCTCCTCTCAAAGCACACAGGCTGGGATATAACTTTTATGAGTTAAGTTTATGCTACTATGCCTAGCATAGTCACTAGGGGTTTCAGCCCCTTTTCCTTATTTGTAGCACCCATCTCCCATAGGTTATTAATCCTTTTACCTCAAGCTTATTAGTATGTGTGTCAATTAGTTATCATGGCATTCTTGTGGTCAGATATCAGCTGATGTCCCTAACTACAAATATCTCAAGATGCTATAAACTAGCATCTTGTAATTATTTACCTAACAATCAGAGAACTAGATAAGTGCATGGAGGATAGGTCCATCAATGGCTATTAGTCAGGATGAACAGGGATGATGACCCTAGCCTTTATTTGCCAGAAGTTTCATGTTTCATTTCCTTGTTTTTTTGTTTGTTTTTGTGTCTTTCCTTATTAATTCAATCTATCAACTATGGCACAAAAGGGAGATCCAAGAATTAGCCCAGTCTGCTGCTCCCCATGTCACTTTCTGTTCTTCCACAACCTTTTGGCTCCATCCCTGCACACACTGATCTTTCTTCTTCTCCTCCCCCTTGCATATAGTCCCTAGTGACTTTTCAGTCATGCCCTGCTTACACTGCCTGTGCACCACTCTCCCACACAGGTTCCCTGACAGCTTCCTGACTCCCTCACACCAACTGTCTTTTTCTCCCTCTGCATAGATCCCAGTCATTTCGCCTTTTCCTCCCCTCCACAGAGTCCCTAGTGGTTTTGTTTCTCACACCTCCTGCTTCCTTACACTGTACAAAGTTCCTACTGGTTTTTCCTTGCTCTCTCTGCTCCAAGTCTGACTTCCATTCTTTAGATAAAAACTGGGGACTTCGCTCCTGCCATCTCTTCTCACATTACTTCTTTCCTTGGCCCCAATCTCCTCTCTCTCTTCCCAGTCTCTCAACTGTTCTTCTCCTCTTCCCAAAGTCTCTAACTGCCATTTTGCCAACCTTCAGAATGAGATTGATATTTAGATAGAAATAACCCTCCCTCTCTCAATAAAAGAGAAAGCTGCCAAGCTTCACCTGGTTTCCACATCAAAACTATGCAAAACAGTAACTTTTCCTGATTTCAATGTAAAATCATATGTTGGCCAAAAGTTGACCCAAACTGTGCCTAAGTTCTGAAAACCATAGAACCAAACAAATTGTCCTGTGAATTTGGGGATAGTTCACTTGATGATTACTGTTCTGTTCATTCCCTCTGGGGCATCTGACATTGGCCACTGTTGGAAGACAGGATACTGGGCTAGATGGTCCTTTGGTCGGACCAAGTATGGCTGTTCTTATGTATTTCAGAAGTTTTATACTGCCACTCAGCACCACAGTATCTTAGAGCACCAGGATGTTTGGGAATTCAGCACACAGTTTACTCATCGTTGTTAATTTTCCCATAACTGGAAGCACACAATTCTAAATCCAGGCCTTAAATGGATGAGAGTTCTGAAGCCTACTTTCTTATTACTGTTTGTTTTGTTAACCATAGTGACAGGTCAGTGGTAGAACCAACAAGCCCAGTGTTTGAAGCTCATATTAAAGTGCTGCTCTTATCAAATTTAGAGGAAGTGAATTTTTATAGCATCATTCTAAATTAAGTCCACAAGAGGCTTTACTCAGTCTATGAAGGGCAGCCCAGATTTCTTCTATAGACCCTGATGATATTTCCTTTGGGGAAAATTCTGTCAGTCCGTGCATAGAAAGCAAGCATGTGCTGTTAATCTTCTCCCTACAGACCTCTAGACAGTCTCTACAGCAGGGCTGGCCTTACCATGAGGCGAACTGAGGTGACCGCCTCAGGTGCCAGACTGTGGGGGGAAGGGCGCCACTAGGACCCAGAGTGTAGAAAATTGTGTCTGCTGCTGGTGCATATGTATTATCTCTACTCTAGATGCACAGAGATGGTGGAGTGCTGTGCTGGAGGAAGGAGGGCACAGGCAGGCAGGAGAAAAGGTGAGAGGGAATAACAGAAAGCAGAAGGAGCTGCAGGGAGAGAGAGGAGGAGGAGCCTCTTACGTACCTTTCTAGCACCTCCAGGAGCCTGGACTGATTAACACCAGCTTCTCAGGGAGCTTCCTGTTTCCTGCTGCTTCCCTGAACCGACTTGAGGAGAACAGACAGTCAACTGAAGTAGTAGGAGCCAGTTAGGCCCTTAAGATGCTGATATCTTCCCTCACTCAGGCCCTGCTACCAGCCTGCTTATTTGTCCCCTTCAATTGAGTGTTGAGAGCCACTATAGCAGGCACAGAACAGCAGTCATGAGTGAAAGAAGAAAACGCCCCTCTGGGGCAGCATTCCGAAAAAGAAAGAAAGCAAAGGAAGCTTTTCTATATAAGCAGGAAGGAGCTCTCCTTGAACAAATGTTCATGGTGAGCCTTCCAGCCCCAGTGAGCATGTGAGTGGTGAGGAGATGCCTGATCTTCCAGGTAGTCAGAGTGCAGGTGACCCGGCAGCTACTGTAGCATCCATATCTCCATCTCAAATGGATGTAACCATGCACAGTCCTGAAGAAAAGTGTAGATCAGAAAAGAGTGTGGTGGAGGCACAAGAAACAGCTGCTGCTGAGTTTAGTTCCTTAAGTCTAGATGATCCAGGACTGTGAACCCACTTGAGAAGTAGCCTGAGGGACTTCCTTGTACTGCATGGGCTACAGCAAGTGAAAAACCTCATGTTCCCCAAAATGAAAATAGAAGTTTCCATCCAACACGTTACTGGTATGAAATCCCCCATGGTGACAAAGTGGAGAGGCCATGACTTATGTACTCAAAAATTCAGAATGCTTTATACTGTTTTTGTTGCAAACTCTTCCAGTCTAATGTTCCAGCCACATTGGGTTCTACAGGAACAAATGACTGGAAAAATCTGGCTAGAAATCTGGCTTGCCATGAGAAGGCAGCAAATCACCAGAGAGCATTCCATAGGTGGAAAGAGCTTGAGATGAGACTAAGGTTAAAGGCCACCATAGATGATCAGCATCAAGAGAAGATTGCATCAGAATCTCTTTACTGGAAAAATGTTCTGAAAAGGCTCATTGCCACTGTGAGAATGCTTGCTACCCAAAACCTAGCACTGTGTGGCACTTCAGATCAGCTGTATGTGCCAAACAATGGAAACTTCCTTAAAATTGTGGAGCTGATGGCTGAGTTTGATGCTGTACTCCAGGAGCCTCTAAGAGTCACCATCCAAGAAATGTACACACACCACTATTTTGGAAAAACAATTCAAAATGAGATCATACAGTTACTGGCAACAAAAGTCAAACAGAAGATTGTGGCAGATCTGAAGTCAGCAAGATATTACTCTGTTATTCTGGACTGCACACCTGAAATCAGCCATACGGAACAAATGACTTTAATGGTGCATTTTGTAACAACAACAGAACCTAGTGAAAATGTCCCTGCAATGGTGACTGTCAGAGAGCATTTTCTAGAAATTATTGACTTTGATGATACTACAGGAACTAGTATGACAAATGTACTTCTTAAAAAGGCTGGAAGATACGGGAATTGCGATAGCTGACATGAGAGGTGAGGACTACGATAATGGTGCCAACATGAGAGGAAAGAACAGAGGAGTGCAGACACGGATCTGAGAGTTAAACCCTTGAGCTTTTTTTGTCTCATGCAGTTCTCATTCATTGAACTTGCTGGTCAGTGATGCAGCCTCAGCTTCTAGTGAGGCTGCTGAATTTTTTAATGTAATTCTAAGCATCTATGTATTTTTCTCTGCATCAACTCATCGATGGCAAATTTTGAAGCAACATCTGGGAACATTCTCTCTGACACTGAAACCATTGAATGCCACACGATGGGAAAGTCGAGTGGAGGTGATAAAGCCTATCAAACACCAAATTGGGAAGACAGATGATGCCATAGTTGCCATTATGGAGGATAACGCTATGACAGGAACTGTTCATGGGAGAACAGTGGCAGAGGGAAATGGAATCACCAGAAACATACATAATTTCAAATTTCTGTGTGGCTTAGTGATGTGGCATGACATACTGTTTGAAATAAATGTTGTAAGCAAGAGACTCCAAGGTGTTGACCTTGATATATCTGGAGCAATGGAACAACTGGACAAAGCAAAGTCATACCTACAGTCTTACTGGTCAGATGAGGGATTTCAAAATGTTCTGAAGAGTGCACAGAAGTTGGCAGAGGAACTTCACACTGAAGCTATTTTCCCACCCATTCAAGAATACAAGAGTTACCGAAAAACAAGACATTTTGCTTACAAGGCATGGTTTAATCCCATAAGAGACCCCAAACAACAATTCAAAGTTGAATTCTTTAACCAAGTGCTAGATTGTGCAATACAGTCAGTTGAAGAACGTTTCATGCAGCTCAAGGAACACAGCAGTATATTTGGGATGTTGTATGATATTCCAAAACTCCTCACTATACCTGAAGAAGACCTACACCAGCAATGCAGGACACTAGAGACAGTGTTGACACATGATGACTTGCGCGATATTGATGCGAGTGATTTAGGTGATGAACTGAAAGCCCTTTCAAGGTGCATTTCAGCAGGATCAACTCCAAAGGCTGTTCTGGAATATATGTGCACAAATAAGATGATCACCCTCTTTCCAAATGCTTTTGTTACTCTGTGCATACTTCTAACACTTCCTGTAACAGTTGCCAGTGGAGAACGCAGCTTCTCCAAGCTGAAGTTAATAAAAAACACATCTATGCTCCACAATGACACAGGAGAGGCTGGTCAGCCTTGCAACCATCTCAATAGAGCATGAGCTGGCCCAGACTGAGGACCTTCAGAAGAAAGCAGTTCAAATCTTTGCAACCAAGAAGGCACGGAAAGCACCACTTTGATTATTCAAACAGATAAAAATGCCAGTGTTTACTACGCAGACAAGAAAAGTTACATTTGCTGTTCAGGCGTTTGAAAGTTAAGTGTTACTTGAAATTTTTGAACGAGGCATTTTAAGTTGTTAGTTCTCCTTTATTGGTGTAGGTAGCAGAGCAGTACCATGAGAGGAGTAGAACAGGAAGAAGGCAGAATTGAGACCTTTCAAAGTTGTGGCCCAAGCCAGGGGACCTGGGGGCCAGGGGCGTCATTTGAGCTCCCCGCCTCAGGTGCCAAATGTTGTGGGCCGGCCCTGCTCTACAGAACAGCCCCATTCAAAAAACTTATTTAATGAAAGACTCATAACTTTAAAAATACCTTGTAAGACAGGGAAGATGATACATAAAAACCAATAAACAGCAATTGCATGGATCTTAATCAAATGTACCACAGGGAGAAAGTATGCTTCAGAGGAGAGGGAGTCAGGAGACCTAAATGCTATTCTCAGCTCTGCCATTGACCTTTTCCTGTGACTTGGTAAAAACTGAATATCATCATGGGGTATAAAACAGATTTGACAGACAAGTTCTGCTTATGTGTGAAGAATTAGAGGATTTGCAGAGCATTACAAAGAGAAGCCATGCATTTTGAGGTAGCATAAGACAACAGCTTTATGCTTCCTCACTAGACACTGCTTTCAGATCACCATTGCAATCACCACAGGTACTATATTTATTAACTACCTTGCAGCTCCATTTAAAGCCCCCCATGCATTTTATTCTTGGAAGAATTAATCTGCATTATTGGTTGCCTGTGAAAACCAATAAGTTGTGCATGTATGTAAGAATGTTGCTAATTATCCAGCTGTCCAGATGCTACAGCCTATGCAAGTGTGAACACTACAACGTATTACAAGAAGTTGCCCCAACCCGCTTACTTCACAAACAGAAGCAAAAATCTGTCTGTGGAGCAGCTCAGACCATAAATCATTGAGCAACAGGAGCCAAAAGGAGTTCCCTACTTTAAAGATGAAGTGAGGAGAAACTCTCCCTGGCAGGTAACTGCTTTCTACTTCAACAACTCCTAAAACTAGTCAGGCTCTCTCTCTGACCCTCATGAGCTTAAAGACACCAGTAGGGAAACTGACTTTTCTACTTAAAGCTTGAGAAGCAAATTAGAAGTAAAAAGCAACAGAAGGTCCTGTGGCACCTTTAAGACTAACAGAAGTATTGGGAGCATAAGGTAGGCGTATATACTGAAAACCCACCGACCGCTACGCCTACCTTCATGCCTCCAGCTTCCACCCTGGACACATCACACGATCCATCGTCTACTGCCAAGCGCTGAGGTACAACCGCATCTGCTCCAATCCCTCAGACAGAGACCAACACCTACAAGATCTTCACCAAGCATTCTCAAAACTACAATACCCACACAAGGAAATAAAGAAACAAATCAACTGAGCCAGACGTGTACCCAGAAGCCTCCTGCTACAAGACAGGCCCAAAAAAGAAACCAACAGAACTCCACTGGCCATCACCTACAGTCCTCAGCTTAAACCTCTCCAACGCATCATCAGTGATCTACAACCCATCCTGGACAATGATCCCTCACTTTCACAGACCTTGGGAGGCAGGCCAGTCCTCGCCCACAGACAACCCGCCAACCTTAAGCATATTCTCACCAGCAACCATGCACCGCACCATAACTCTAACTCAGGAACCAACCCATGCAACAAACCTCGATGCCAACTCTGCCCACATATCTACACCAGCAACACCATCACAGGACCTAACCAGATCAGCTACAACATCACCGGCTCATTCACCTGCATGTCCACCAATGTTATATATGCCATCATGTGCCAGCAATGCCCCTCTGCTATGTACATTGGCCAAACTGGACAGTCACTACGCAAGAGGATAAATGGACACAAGTCAGATATCAGGAATGGCAATATACAAAAATCTGTAAGAGAACACTTCAACCTCCCTGGACACACAATAGCAGATGTAAAGGTAGCCATCTTACAGCAAAAAAACTTCAGGACCAGACTCCAAAGAGAAACTGCTGAGCTCCAGTTCATTTGCAAATTTGACACAATCAGATCAGGATTAAACAAAGACTGCGAATGGCTATCCAACTACAGAAGCCGTTTCTCCTCCCTTGGTGTTCACACCTCAACTGCTAGCAGAGCACCTCACCCTCCCTGATTGAACTAATCTCGTTATCTCCATACTGATTTATACCTACCTCTGGAAATTTCCATTACTTGCATCTGAAGAAGTGAGGTTCTTACCCATGAAAGCTTATGCTCCCAATACTTCCGTTAGTCTTAAAGGTGCCACAGGACATTCTGTTGCTTTATACAGATTCAGACTAACACGGCTACCCCTCTGAAATTAGAAGTAATTTATCCCCCGCACAAAAAAATCAACCCTATATTAACTTAATCTTTTAATTTGATGTGGCCAATCCCGAGTAGCTCACTATATTCCTTTCTGGTACCCTGTCTTTCAATTTTAAGGTCTTTGAGGCAGCAACTACTATTTCGCTGTTTAAGAAGCAGATAGCACTTTGTCAGCAGTATGAGTTAGGTTGGCCTAAAGATAACTTAGGCCAGGTCTACACTACCCCCCTAATTCGAACTAAGGTACGCAACTTCAGCTACGTGAATAACGTAGCTGAAGTTCGAAGTACCTTAGTTCGAATTAGTTCGAACTTACCTTGGTCCACACGCGGCAGGCAGGCTCCCCCGTCGACTCCGCGGTACTCCTCTCGGCGAGCTGGAGTACCGCAGTCGACGGCGAGCACTTCCGGGTTCGACTTATCGCGTCCAGACTAGACGCGATAAGTCGAACCCAGAAGTTCGATTTCCAGCTGTCGAACTAGCGGGTAAGTGTAGCCAAGGCCTTACTAGAGTTTGTGTATTCTGGTAAGTGGGAGATATTTTCTGCAGGATAGAGTTCTTTGATTTTTCAGCCCTATAACATTATAGAAATAACTTTGATTCCTGGGGATTTAAGTAGAGAACTTTAGGGCACCTTAAAACATAGTTCTACTCTGGAAGTAACTGTGTAAAAATGGTTCAGTGGAGCGTACGTTATTGTGTCTTGGTGATTTCCAAATCAGACTTCATAAGTTCTCAAGTCAAAAGATGCTTTTTCTCTACATACTTGACTTGGGATCCAAAAGAAACTGGGTTCTGATTTATGCATCAATCATAAAAAAGAGTCTGTAAGTCAAATACTGCCCTCACTTATACCTGGGCAACTCTGTTGCCTCACATTCAGATTTCATTTACACCTACGCAATCCTATTGTCTCCAGTTCAGAACATAACTGCCTTTTGAAAAGCAGTCATAATTTGAAAGTAATGGGAGGCACAAGTGACCCTGCAATTGGAACAGTTAACAATTCTATTGATAAGCCAGAATAAATGCAATTCACTTTGCCAGAATCGACCGTAAAAAACTGTGTTTCATCATGAAAACAAGCAGACTAGACTCTGAATACACAGACAGATCTGCTATGAAAGTGTGCTTTTTTTTTTTAAACAGACACTTTTCACAGTTGCACACACACTTCAAGAATGAGATTTAAATGTCTAGTCTAATGTAGTCATTTCTAAGGATTGTCATGCAGTGCTGTTTTAATGTAAATTACATAACAACGCTACTAAACATGGATCCTCATTAAAAGGTCATTAGAGATTAATAAGTCACTCCAAAAGAATATTCTGACTCTGCTCATAAAACAAACTGAATTGTAAAACCTGGTGATAGTTTATCCAAATAAATACAACACATTAAAAAGTGGTAAAAGATTTGTGGAATTCAACAACAAAAAACAAATAAAGCCTACATTGCACACGTAAGTGTATGTGCTGGCAATTTTGAGGATTCATGTTTGAAGACCCACTGAAAATGTAAGTCTTAATCATTACCTTATATGTTTAAATAGAACCTAAAATGATTTATTTTGTTCCAAACTTAGGCAAGTTTGGCAGGGAAAGTTCTCGTCCAGAATCAGTGAAATGTATAGAAGAATCACCACTTCAAGTGACTTTTCTACTCAAGCTCCATCTACAAACAGATCTGTCTTACTTTTGGTTGTTAAGAGGGCGGATGTGCTGTCAGTTCTAGCTAGGATTTCCTTACTTTAGATAATTCTAATAGAACCTAATATACCAAGGCCAAGATGTTCAACTCTGGGTGCAGCTCCTAAATCCAGAGTCAGGCACCTAAATAAAAGTGGCCTGATTTTCAGACATGCTGAGCAACCCTAGCCCCCTTTGATTTCAGCATGGATGGGTGCAGGTAGCTCAGTGCAGGATCAGGGTCTTGATGTTTCTTTCTCTTGTGATCTTTACTTACTCTTATGATGCTGTGCTGTCCGTCCTCTTTTTTTAATCCAGTCGCACTCAGGGCCGGATTTCCCAATAGGCACAGTGGGCACGAGCCTAGGGGCACCGGCATTCTAGGGGAGCCTAAAAATTCAAATTATGCCCCCAGCAGGGGGCTGGTCCGGCTGAGGGGGAGACAGCCCCATGCAGCCCTGCTGGAGCGCTCCTCGCTCAGCCCGGCGGTAAGAGTCACCTCCCAATGAGACCAGTAAGTGTGGCCAGAGGGCTGGACTTGGAATGGTGGGTCTCTGGGTGGGGGTTGTGGGGAGGTGCTGGGCAGTTGTACTGGGGCTGTGCGGGGGGCAATGGGCAATGGGGGGGAGTCTGTTGGCAGAGGGAGGCTGGGGCTCCTAAAAGTTAAAAGTGACAGGGTACCCCTGCTGTCCACGGTGGGGGACTCCAAGCCCCTGTGCCTATGGGTGCACAAGATGTACATCCGGTCCTGGTTCCGCTACTTCTTTTGCTTGCTCTGTACTGCTCTTGTCAGCACATTCACCCCCATCCTCCCAATCTAGATTTCATTCAGATGGGGCTCAGACATCTGTCACCATACATCCTATAAATTGTTTATCTTGAACAAGAATAACTACAGAAAAAACAAGTAGAAAAAAACATTAGGAGAGGCTGCCACTAAAAGGCAATTGTGAGGATATTCTATTTCCTTGAGAGCAAGAAAAGTAAAACATAACAGGAGTGAAAAATCCTTAAGCACTAATAAGGAGATGCAGTTTAGAGATTCAGCTATTTGTCTCTGCCAAATTTAAAGGGTCAGTACACCAAGAAAGGCATGCTGGGAAAGCAATCCAATAAGGTGATGATCCTGACTGAGGAGAGCTAGTACTAGGGACTAGGGAGCTCTAGGCTTCTGCATTTTGTAACTGCAGACATGCATTAGATTAGAGATATCCGCTATGAAAATGCTAAGGGGCATTTTCTAGCCACACAGGGCAGTGGGCAGATACATGGCGTAAAGGCTGCTACTGCCTTTGGGCTGAAGTAGGTTTTACAGTTAACTGCAGGTGGAGGCAGGAGTTTCTGCATAGCCACAGTTCTCCTCCCACAGTTCAGCTGCGTCTTTCACCCATCCCTGCATAAGGGTGTTATGCTACAAAGTGCTCAGCTCCCAGGGGAGCTCAAGATGCTCAACATCAGGATCAGGCTTTGAAGTACAACATGAACAGAAATGTCCCAGCCAGAGTCTAAATTCCAACCCACCCACTGGATTGTGGGTACGGTAGAACCTTTCAATAGCCGCCTGGGGTTGTGTGGCACATGCTGTGCAGCACAGATTCATTTTTACAAACTCTCCTCGGGGTTTAACTTTTTGATAGTCGATATCTGTTTCCTATTATTCCTGCTCTCAAAACTGATTTCACACCACCGCCAATCAGAATGTTACATCGTAATGTCAGACTTTATATCAGTCAAGCAGGCACTGAAGAATTCCAACAGGTTTTACAGTGTGTGTTCTTCTTTAGCATATAAAACAAAATGGCTTCTGTACAGAAGTATACAATGTTTTTATTTTCCTTTTGACAGGTAATTTTTTCCATAGTAAGAGCATTCTGTTCCTTGGCAAACTCTACCTGCCAATTGGTGGAATAAAGAGATTCTTCCAGTGAGCCACTATTTGGTGGGATAGCTCAGTGGTTTGAGCATTAGCCTGCTAAACCCAGGGTTGTAAGTTTAATCCTTAATGGGGCCATTTAGGGGTCAAGGGCAAAAATCTGTCTGGGGATTGGCCCTGCTTTGAGCAGGGGGTTGGACTAGATTAGGGTTACCATTTTTTAAAATAACAAAAAGAGGACTCTCCAAGGGGCCCCATCCCCACCCCCTTCCCCACCCCGGCCCCACCCCAACTCCACCCCTTTCCCAAAGTCCCCGCCCTAACTCCGCCCCTCCCCTGAATGCTCCGCCCCCTGTTCCTCCCCCTCCCCTGCTTCCCGCGAATCAAATGTTCACGGGAAGCCTGAAACAGGGAGGCAGGCAGCAGGTAAGCTGGGGTGGGGGGGGGACACGTAAGCAGGCACAGCCCAGTCCGGCCCCCTGGCTGAGCGGCTCGGGCCCGGCTCGCGGCTCGGGGCCTGGGGCACCAGCCCTGGCCTGCCCCGGCGGTTCCAGCTCAGCTCGGGCCCTGGGGCACCGGCCCCAGCTGAGCAGCTCTGGCCCCGGCGGCTCCGGCCCGGCTCGGGCCCTGGGGCGCTGGCCCCGGTTCTGGCGGAGCATGCCAGCCCTGGCCTGCCCCGGCCCCAGTGGCTCCAGCTCGGCTCGGGCCCCGGAACACGGGCACTGGCCCCAGCCGAGCGGCTCCGGCCCTGGTGGCTCCGGCCCTGGTTCCGGCCGAGCACGCTGGCCCCAGCCGAGCGGCTCCGACCCGCCCCAGCCCCGGCAGCTGCAGCTCGGCTCGGGCCCTGGGGCACAGGCTGATCAGCTACGGCCCCGGCGACTCCACTCGGATCAGGCCCCGGGGCACTGGCCCCAGCACCAGCCCCGGCCCTGGCCAAGCGGCGCCGGCCAGCGGCCGAGCACCGCCGGTCCCAGCAGCTCCGGCTCCGGCCCCAGTGTGGATCCAAGCCCCACGACCCCTCCCTATTTTCCCAGACATTTCCGGCTTTTTGGAATTTCCCCTGGACGGGGATTTGACGACCAAAAAGCCGGACATGTCCGGGAAAATCCGGACGTATGTAACCCTAGACTAGATGACCTCCTGAGGGCCCTTCCAACTCTGATATTCTATGAAAGCAAGAGATCTAGAAGTTTTGCTGCATTAGGTGTTGACTATTTTATACCTTAAAGATTGTACTACTAAGAGCTTAATTGGGCTCATACTTTGGATAAGTAATTGCACCTGTCTCAGAAAATCAGGATGTCTGACAGACTACCAAGTATGCTGAAAACTGTATTTAGTGCTACATCCCTCCAGCAGACATCGTTACTCTTAATCATTTAGAACATCCTGCTTGGGGCAATGTATGATCTAAAGGGTCACACTCAGCTAAGAGCAGAGTCATCATGTGAAGGCTCATGCAGTTTCTTGCCCCATTGCAGAGTTAGTAAGTGCAAGAGATCCCATTTCCAAGAGCCCCAAGTATAAGTGTTCTATTTGAGGGGCTTCACAGAGGCAGAGAGCCTGGCATAGGCCCTCTGAACAGCAGTGAATTTCACCAAAAATTTGATAGGGGATGTAACAACAAGTACCTATGGCTAATTTACCCCTCTAGTTTCAAAATTCTTGGGGCCTGGTGATTGACAAGTCATTCCCCACTCATTTAAACAGCTGCACGAGCAGAGATCCTGTTCCTGAGAATGTCACATGTGCCTGAAATTCTGTCCTTATTCCAGGTGTTCAGAGTCATACTCTTTTTCAGAATGGGCTTGCTATTGCTTATCATATGCTTCCCGCCTTTTCAGTCAATCCTTAGCGCCTGCAGTAACCCTGTTCCTTGGTTTGATCAGGACTGGTATCTATGCCAAAAGGGAGAAAACCCTTCCTTAAATGTATTTGTTTTACAACTGTATTTTGTTCACCTCAATAAATCAAACCACTGCTCTGAAACTGCTGCCCCTGTCTGAATTTTAAATGTCAGCAAGTATACAGATTGTTCTGTATGAGCATCTTACGGCAACTCGGTCAGCTTGTTTTCACAGTTAAGTCCTTTGAATCAGTCACTTGAAAAAAAAAATCTTGAAAGAAAAATATTAGTGCAAGTAATTCAGTTTAAACACACACAGGGCCAGAGGAGGAAGCTGAGAGGAAGCGAGAACTGATTCTAGCCTTGAGCGTGCAGGTGTCTGGAAACTACTCAGCCTATTTTCTTCCAATAAAGTTTGATCAGAATCACTCCCACTACAATAGTCTGAACTCTGCAGTTTAATGTGTGGCCCAACTCTGCTACCTGGAATTAAGGTAAATATCTGAAGGTATCAGTAGCCAATATCAACATTGCTCTGAGTTTGATTAACAGATGCCTTTCAAAACATACTGAAGATTCAATGCATCTTATATTATAGTAATGAGTAGAAACCAAATCCCAAAATGTAAATATCCCCAAATTGCAGAGGATTAATATTCAGATCCAGATCCAAGTGTTGCAGCTCATGGTCATCCCTGATTTATTGAAACGTGTTCTCTTTGCTCTAGGCAAAGGCATCTCTCCAGCTGAAGACTCCGCTGGCCTGGGTCTCTCCAGAGAGGAAAGAACTGGAATAGCTGTCTGTGTCACCTTCTCCACAGCTCCCTGCATAGGGGCCATTTCAAGGGTGTGCTGTCCTTTGGCTATCCTCAAGGAACCTTCGCCAGATGGTGCAGGCTGAGCAACTAGTGATGGGGCAAGAACTGCACAGAGAATCAGGGATTTGTAATCCGCTTCCTATTGCCCTCATCACCACAACTAAAGTGGAGGAAGCAGATAATCTGGTCCATAACTTATATACTGTAGTACATCTTGGGTGTACAAGACACTTCGCAGATGTAAAACAGAGATCCTGGGACCAAGAGCCTGGGGCCAGATTTACAAAGATATATTTAGGAGCCTTTCAATGGGAGTTAGGTGCCTAACCTGTTTAGGCACTTTTGTAAATCCCACTAGGTGCCATTCTGCATCTATAGGCACATAAATTCCTTTGTAATTCTAGCCCCTAAAGTCTATATTAGAAATGAACAAAATGAATAATGACAGACTATGGCTGGGTGTAGAGAAGGAGGAGAGACTAGAAAAAGAGGAGACAGGAGTTTTCCCTAGAAAAATCTCTCATGTACTTTGTTTGATTCATGGTCAGGCACAAGAGTGGAGGCAGATAGTTCCAGTGTGAAGACTGCTGGTGAAAGAAAGAAGTTTAGTAGAGGGATAACATAGGTAGTCAGCATTTGGCTTAGACCAGAGGAAAGGGAAGACTCTTCCTGGCATAAGAATGGCATAAAGAGAATAAGCTGGTTATGAAAGAGGGAACGGGACAGGAGAAGTCAGAGCTTAGGACATGTTAGGGATTGTCAGAGGAAAGGAGAACAAAATATCAGCATAAGCACAGGTGTGTAGGGCACTGAAGATAATAAGGAGATGGAAGTTGATGCAGGAAGAGAAGATCAAAAAAGGAGGAGGATGGCAACTCCCTTTCAGCCAGCAGACCTATCACCCCTAGGGTTTAGGATCTAAATAACTGGGGGAGGTTGCATTGTGGTTTCCAACACGAAAATTGGCCTAGTCTTCACTTACCGGCTGGTCCGGCGGTACGCCATCGATGTTCTGGGATCGATTTATCGTGTCTGGTTAAGACGCGATAAATCGATCCCGGATCGATCCCGGAAGTGCTCACAGTCGGCGCCGGTACTCCAGCTCGCCGAGAGGAGTACGCGGCGTCGACGGGGGGAGACTTCCGGCCGCGTCTGGACCACGGTAAGTCCGGACTAAGGTACTTCGAATTCAGCTACGTTATTAACGTAGCTGAATTTGCGTACCTTAGTCCGAAGTCCGGACTAAGTGGGGACCAGCTCGGATAGGTCTCACTGGGTTGGTCAGCGTAGAGTTTGCTGGGGTGTCTGAGACATGGTCTAAGGCTATAAAAGATGCTGCTGCAGAGCTGAAGGTTAGGAAATAATAGGGGGTAGTGAGGTGTTTGGGAGATATCTGTTGGTTGGGCAAATATCAACTGCATTTAAATAAGTTAGGTAAAGGTGAGCAAATAAGAGAACAGACCCAAGGAGCACTTATGCACTTTGCTATCATTTATTCAGCGCCTATTAGCCAACAGGGAAAAAACCTCAATCAGTCATTTCAGTTTGCCTGTGAAAGTTTTACAAGCCTGCTGAAGTCACCCTCTGAAAAAAGCAACAGAGGGTCCTGTGGCACCTTTAAGGCCTGGTCCACACTAACCCCCCACTTCGGACTAAGGTACGCAAATTCAACTACGTTAATAACGTAGCTGAATTCGAAGTACCTTAGTCCGAACTTACCGCGGGTCCAGACACGGCAGGGAGGCTCCCCCGTCGATGACGCGTACTCCTCTCGCCGAGCTGGAGTACCGGCGTCGACGGCGAGCACTTCAGGGATCTATCCGGGATCGATCTATCGCGTCTAGACCAGACACGATAAATCGATTCCAGAACATCGATTGCCTGCTGCCAGACCCGGAGGTAAGTGTAGACGTACACTAAGACTAACAGAAGTATTGGGAGCATAAGCTTTCGTGGGTAAGAACCTCACTTCTTCAGATGAGGTTCTTACCCACGAAAGCTTATGCTCCCAATACTTCTGTTAGTCTTAAAGGTGCCACAGGACCCTCTGTTGCTTTTTACAGATTCAGACTAACATGGCTACCCCTCTGATACTTGACACCTCTGAAAAAGATGTTTTAAGCACCTGGAGCCACTCTAGCCTCTAGATCAGGGGTAGGCAACCTATGGCACGGGTGGCACTCACACTGCCTGGGTCCTGGCCACTGATCCGGGGGGCTCTGCATTTTATTTAATTTTAAATGAAGCTTCTTAAACATTTTAAAAACCTTATTTACTTTACATACAACATAGACTTATAGAAAGAGACCTTCTAAGAACGTTAAAATGTATTACTGGCATGCGAAACCTTAAATTAGAGTGAATGAATGAAGACTCGGCACACCACTTCCGAAAGGTTGTCGATCCCTGCTCTAGATATAGTCCTTAAGAAAAATTCCTGAACAACATCCAAATGCAAATACACAAATTAATCTTGTTAGCAGGAAGAGTTTGAAATGTTACATTTTGCTACTTCCTATTCACCTTAATACTTGCCAGCATACATGACTTTTTATCTGACAACTGCTCGGTAGAAAGAATACAGAAACATTTTCACATCACTTCTTGTAAATAGCAATGAAAACATCCAGGGCCTGAATCATCTCTCAGTTACACCAGTGTAAATCAGGAGCATCTCCACTGAAGTCAGTGGAGTTATGCAAGCATCATGCTGGGATAGGTAAGTGGAGAATCGAACCCTCAAGATCTTTAACCCATTTAAAATATCTCTGGGCCCAGTCCTGTGTGATATAATATTCACTCCCAATGAATGCAGTCTTGTGCAGAGGGGCCAGCATGTAGCCAGTTCATCACTAACGTTTCCCTTGTTCTGAGGGATTCAGTATGCCTAAACTTCTGCACATGGATGAATTTCATCTTTTGAGGCTAGAGTGGAACAAACATGTACACACTTTCACATCCATGCCAAATGTAGCATTTTCTTTATTTGAATTGAATTAATGATTCTGTGTTAATCTACAATGGGTTCAGCTCCTGAAGCTACACAGTTTCAAACTCAGAGTGAAAATAAGCTCTAGTGCTTTTCTATTTGCCTCCCCATGTAATCACAGAGGGATAGTGCTTTTTCGCTATAACACTAAACAAACACAATGAAAAATGAATGATAAAATAAACTAATTGGCTACACATTCTGCCAAACACCAGCCACTCTACTTTGTAACTTGTTACAGTATCACTAGCTGTCACTTTGTAGCATGGAAGATCATCATGGAAGAAACAACTAACTTGGGCTTCAGTGCTAGGCTGCAAATGTTGAAAATTTGCAGGAAAATAGTAGTACAAAGGAAAGGTGTTGTTTCTCTGCTAGATTAGGTTTTATTTTGAAATAATTTTTACAGAGTTAGTATCACATTTCATAGATGTATGGAAGGTTATTTGAGTGTACTGCATGTTTGGTCATTTGAGATAGACAACAAGACAGTGGGTGCTCCAGGCATGGAGAAAGGCATTAAAGGGGGCCCTAGGACAGGAGAGGATGCGTTATACAAAGCGGATGGTAAAGAAGGGAGACCCAGGAGGTAGCTTCAGTGCCAATGCCAGCTTTCAGCCATTCAGTAAAAGACATAAAATGAAAAAAAGTCCTCAGATTCAAGGCTTTAATAATTCAGCCCCAACCTATATCTTCGATCTCACCTTTTGTGTTTCCCCATTTGCTCTGCCAATGATGCCAGCCTTCTTCAGGTCTTCACTCAGGGTGCCCCCCCCCCCCATTGGAATGCCCTTCCAGCCTCAGCCCTCCTTGTGGGAAGAATGCTAGAAAACTACCTCCAACCTGTCTTTGCATCAGACAGACGGAAACTTTACTTGAATGAGTTCAAAATGAGGTTTGGAGGTGCGGGGACAGGGCCGGCTCCAGGCACCAGCGAAGGAAGCAGGTGCTTGGGGCGGCACGTCCGGGTCTTCAGTGGCAATTAGGTGGCGGGTCCCTCAGTGTGAAGGAGCGAAGGACCCGCCACCGAATTGCCGCCAAAGAATGAAGCCGAAGTGCCACCGATCGCAGCTTTATCTTTTTTTTTTTTTTCACTTCACCGCTTGGGGCGGCAAAAAAGCTGGAGCTGGCCCTGTGTGGGGAGGGGAGAAAACCGGACCCTACTTGTCACAGAAAGTTTTTAGTATTCCCAATCCCACTACGCCTCTTATTTCAGGGCTGTAGAATATATTTACTGTAGTAGCCTCTGTGAGTATATTCAATGCAGTAGTAGTTACAGTACTCCTTCACATCCTAACTACTAGTGCACCTGCACAATTTTGAAAAGCAAGTTGGGCATAATACCAGACCCCCACATGCAGAGACAGTCATTTGCAATACCCAGAGAAACCCTTCTGCATGCAAGAGACTGCTAAAAAGTTATCAGCTGCACCCTGAGGCACTTTTCTGAAAGATCAACAAGCACATCTCATGTCAGTCCCTCAGTACTTACTCGGGCAAAATAGCAGCTCCGCATAATCTCAGGAATGTGACCCTTGATGATTAAGCAAATGGAGTTTATAGCTAATGCTTTGTTAATAGAATTATTTCTCTCTTCAATACTTCTAAGGATAACAAATTTGGGTTACAATGATTATGCCTTTAATATAATTGCACAGAAAAGGATGTGGTAAGTTGCTTTGAAAAAAAAACATCTTTATTGCCTTAGTGAATTTGATGGGCATATTTATGTGCCAAAGAAAAGCATAAAAAGGAAAATGAAGTCAAAGCAAGGGTAATGCAGGTCTTTTCAAATGCAAACAATTAGCAAGATGAAGAATAGCCCTTAGGAGGAATGTGCAATAATATTACTTCATAGTGATGAAAATTGTTTTTCTTTAAGGAAGAGAGTTTCAAGAATGTGACACAGCCACCATAAACAAACTAAACCATAAACTTTGTCCATACTCCCAATTAAACCCTGCTCCACCGTCTGTGACTGGAATTATTCCACTTACCCATCACCCAGTTTCAGAATCTGGTTCTCATGCTGTCTCTTCCTCAGCCACACCTTGTAACTTTGTCAAATATATTAGTGTGAACACATTACATGCAAGAATTGCCAAACATTGTCCTGGTATATGTAACTCACACACCTTCTAGGTGTGGTGTTCTGGCGCAGCTAGTGGCACCGAGAGCAATCAAGGAGTCTGCAACCTTAGCTAACAGCCAGTTGACTTGTGGCTCATGCACTAAGCTCCAGAGGTCCCCGGTTTGATCCCAATGACCGCGGTCTGTCGGCATTACATATGCATTTATTTCAATAGGCTTTCCCAGGTATTTCAATAGGAACAGCATGCATGCAAAAAAGAGCATTTTGTCCCAATGTATTTAGTACAGTTATTAATAAGTACCATGCCATTTCCCATTTCAATAATTTCTTCCAAAGCAGAATATATGTGATAAAGTCATCATTTAGACTTCTTTCTTTCAACTTGAAGTGTAATTATCACTAAGGCCATGTCTACACTACCTGCCGGATTGGCGGGTAGTAATCGATCTATCGGGGATTGATTTACCGCGTCTCATCTAGAGACAGCATCAAGGCAGAGGTACAGTATGAACAGACTATATACACAATATTAAGTCTAAGAGTTCAATTTAACAGTCTGATGCTGAAAACCCTCAAGCTTCATACTTCCCATCAATTTACCTTCACATCCTGCGAGGTTCGCTTTAGTTCTGCACAGGAGGTGACAAAATCCTCATCACACCTTCCAAGAGCGTGACCGTGTCCTCCTCCACTTCCAGAAGCTCAATCCTGCTCACAGTGAAGTTAATAGGAATTTTGCCACTGAGTTTAATGGAAACGGATGCAGACCCCAGGATTGCAGACAGCTACAATGCTTGCAGCAGCAGGAGGAAGCCTGTCAGTAAGCTATCACCCCACAAGTCTGTCTCCTGGGAAGTAGATGGTCTGGGGGTTAAGGGAAGGGTCCCCTGCATTCTGTAGCAGCAAGACCAGAGAAAGACTTCTCCAGTCCCACTGCTGCTCAACCATCCCTTTAACTCACTCTGGGACTGAGGTGCTCCTGAATCTCACCAGAACAACTAAGCTAGTACATCCTGATACTCCTTGAGATAGGCTAGAAGGTTGGTTGAACCTGAGCAAGTTTCAGGTTCATAGTGAAGGTGAAAGTGATAAATTTTCACTTAGTGTAAGCACACTTATGTAAACCTTTCATAGAAAAACCTGAAACAAGGTCTGACATTACATCATAAAGATTAACAATAGCTTATTGAAGGACCATTTCCAGCAGCATGAAATCATTCAGTGAAATGACTCTTGAATTCCTACTTCTTTGAGTGAAGACTATATCAAAGTAAAGACCAGGAAGTATTAGGGAGAATGAACTAGGCAAATACAAATTAGATGGGGCTACTATAAGGTGGGTGCATAACTGGCTGGATAACCATACTCAGAGAGTTGTTATTAATGGTTCCCAATCCTGCTGGAAAGGCGTAACGAGTGGGGTACCGCAGGGGTCTGTTTTGGGACCGGCTCTGTTCAATATCTTCATCAACGACTTAGATATTGGCATAGAAAGTACGCTTATTAAGTTTGCGGATGATACCAAACTGGGAGGGATTGCAACTACTTTGGAGGACAGGGTCATAATTCAAAATGATCTGGACAAATTGGAGAAATGGTCTGAGTTAAACAGGATGAAGTTTAACAAAGACAAATGCAAAGTGCTCCACTTAGGAAGGAAAAATCAATTTCACACATACAGAATGGGAAAAGACTGTCTAGGAAGGAGTACGGCAGAAAGGGATCTAGGGGTTATAGTGGACCACAAGCTAAATATGAGTCAACAGTGTGATGCTGTTGCAAAAAAAGCAAACATGATTCTGGGATGCATTAACAGGTGTGTTGTGAGCAAGACACGAGAAGTCATTCTTCCGCTCTACTCTGCTCTGGTTAGGCCTCAGCTGGAGTATTGTGTCCAGTTCTGGGCGCCTCATTTCAAGAAAGATGTGGAGAAATTGGAAAGGGTCCAAAGAAGAGCAACAAGAATGATTAAAGGTCTGGAGAACATGACCTATGAAGGAAGGCTGAAAGAACTGGGTTTGTTTAGTTTGGAAAAGAGAAGACTGAGAGGGGACATGATAGCAGTTTTCAGGTATCTAAAAGGGTGTCATAAGGAGGAGGGAGAGAACTTGTTCACCTTAGCCTCTAAGGATAGAGCCAGAAACAATGGGTTTAAACTGCAGCAAGGGAGGTCTAGGTTGGACATTAGGAAAAAGTTCCTAACTGTCAGGGTGGTTAAACACTGGAACAAATTGCCTAGGGAGGTTGTGGAATCTCCGTCTCTGGAGATATTTAAGAGTAGGTTAGATAAATGTCTATTAGGGATGGTCTAGGCGGTATTTGGTCCTGCCATGCGGGCAGGGGACTGGACTCGATGACCTCTCGAGGTCCCTTCCAGTCCTATAATCTATGAATCTATGAATCTATGAAAATCTGGTTTCTGAGTTTAGATTATAACTAATACTTCGGATGATTTAACCATCCTTGAAATGAGGACAGCTCAAAACTATCTAATTTTTACGTCTGACTGAAATGTATTGTAAACCTATAGAATGGAATTCCACCAATCAGTATGTCACTACAGAGATCAAAGAAGGCTCGTGTGAATATGATGTGGATAATGATGCATCAAGTCAATATAATAAAGGACACTATTGTTCATATTTCTCCAAATCAATAAGGAGCCCGGCCCAAGGAGCCTAACAGACCCAACACAACGTTCAAGCCTTACCAAGGAGGAGCCAAACAGAACACACACACACACACACACACACACACACACACACTCTACTGAGATGAGACTCTGTTCACAATGATTCACATGGGCAGCGTGTATGTCATTGGTGGAGTTTGGAAGAGTACCACTACCAATCTGACCCCTGATTAAAACAAAAGTCTCAGTGATTTCATGCATGTTTTTCCCTACTAGACTACCTCAAGTACTCCTAAATTAGAATTAAATATTTGGATAAGATATTAGAAATATTGCAGCTGATAATATCAAGTTGATAGATTGTCCAGATTTACAGAAAATTCAAATTTCTGCCAAAAGCTATTTACTAAGTGTTATGTATTTAGCTAGAATCCATTTTTCATTGGTAGTCAATCAACTGACACTTGGATCCCTGGACTACTTAATATAAGCATGAAAGAGAAATTCAGATGCCATTTTATGGGCTTGCTAGCATCTTAACTGGGTTGTTTGGGTTTCTACAGGTTTGGCTGAGCAGAACACATCACTCATTGAGAGGTACAAAGAGTGTCAATTCTTTAGAATTTCCTGCAGCTATTTCCATGATACAAAGGTTAAAATGTAAATGCTAACATAGCCTTAATTTTCCATAGTACAGACACTGCCAACTGGATTGCCACCTGTCAGTACATTTATGGTTTGTCATTGTTAAGAGTAAGCAGTAAAAGTTGCCTAATTGTATAAACCTGTTAAGATATTTAGGTCAGTAAAAATGGCACTGGTATCATAGTTTGAATCTAGTAGCTGAACCTAGGAATTATTTTCCTTATCCTGGCATTTCCCTCTATATTATCAGCAGGGAATTTAATAAAAAGACATACAAAAATATCAGCTACTCATACCACAAAACGTAATCACTGTGAAAAACTGACCAGGGAAAATATAATTATTATGTATGACCAAAAAGAAAAATTGACCAGCTTACATGATTTCTAAGCAATGTCTATTTCCCCCATACACAATTGGCTAAATGTTCCCCCCTCTTGTCCCAATATACTTGCACAAAGAAAGGTAAGGGGGCCCGAGGAGTTTTTTTGTTTGTTTGTTTTTTTAAGCAACCTAGAGAGGCCATGCAGTAGGCAAGCAGAATGGTGACCTGACACTTCATTGAATGTTAGATGCGAGTTGGGTGAATGCACCAGCAATGCGTTAGTGAAAGGGGATGTGGTTAAATGGATTGGAAGAGAGGCCATTCCTCTCTCCTCATCTCCCGCAGGCTGCCACTGCTGATGCCTGGAAGTAAATGTGGGAAGCAAATGCTGCCTCTATTTGGACTGGCCATAAGCAGTGCTGAATGAGCTGCCCCAGGCTCCTGCACTATGGGTCAGGAAATTTTCACTTGGCTCTTACAGCTCTGCTCCTGCCACCCCAGTTCATGTCTGGCAAAAAGTCATCCGCTATGGCTATTTTTAACACTCCTTAATCTGCATACATGAGTTTTATGGGTTGGGGACAGGGAACATGGCCTCAGATTGTCATTAAAAAAAATGCCATAAAACGGACTATGAACACCAGTACGTTTTTTCCTAAAGCACCTCAGAGCCCTGTTAAAATAAGCACCATTTCAATATTAAGTATCTCTACCACAAAAGCAGCTCTAAAACTTTATAAGATATATTGCTAATGGGAAAATCTCAGATAGGGCGTATCTTATCTACATTTCCTTTGGTGCTGTGCATTAGACTGGGAGAGACAATTTAATTTTAACATTTTTGTTTTCAATGTGTTTTATTCAGTGTAGTGACTTTCCTTCCCTATGACTAAGGCTAAGATTTTATCGTGAATATTTTTAGTAAAAGTCAGGGACAGGTCACGGGCAATAAAGAAAAATTCACGGAAGCCCGTGACCTGTCCCTGACTTTTACTAAAACTATCCACAATAAAATCAGAAGGGGCTGGGCAGATGCTTCCTCACCCCCCTTTCAGCTGAGCCATGGAAATCCCCCTGCAACCAGTGGTGCCAGCGGCCGGGGAGCTGCGGGGATCCCCCATGCCGCCGGTGGCAGCTGGGGAGTTGCAGGGTACCCCCCACACCCGCGGGGGCTGGGAGCTTGGGGACAGTGCTGCCTTAGGTGGCAGGGTACCTCACAAGCTGCAGGATTCCCCAGCCGTCAAGGCTGAAGTCACAGAGGTCTTTGGAAATCACAGATTCCATGACTAAATTGTAGCTTTACCTATGACCCATTCCACTTGAAAAATAGTTTTGAAGGAGTAGAATTTGGTATTTTCCTACAACACCCCTATATCAATCTATCCTAATTTCCTTGTGCACCTCATTGACTGCACTGGGAATGAGTCATGCAAGGAATGCAGATTCCTGCCCACAAATGAATCTAGAGAGATTTCGCCATCAATTTTTTCAGCTAATACATTTCACTTACTGCTATTTGTCCCAGACATGCAGGAAGAAACACAAGATGTGAGATGTAGTTTAATTGGACACAACTTTATTAACTTAACTCGTCTGGGAATTATCCAGCAATAACCCACCCAGGGCTATCATCGTTCCTTCCTCACTCGTTTCCATCTATTTGGGGAGGGTTGTCATCAGCATCCCAGCTCTCCTCACCTGGCCCCAGTCTATTGCTGGGACCCCACTGCCTTCCCCTCAGATGAGGGTTAAGTGAGCTGAGGAAACACCATTGTCTTCTCCATATTATGAGGCCCAGCCCCGTTCCCCAGTTTCTTTAGGGGATGCCTTCCACTAAACCCTCTTCCAGTCCCAGTTTAGCAGGGAATCAGGCACACTTTGCAATGAATACCTGCTCTAGAGCCTTGCCACGTGCTAAGCTGCAGCAACTTGAACCTAACCTCGTATCTCACATCCCGGAAGCTGCTGTAGGAAGGCAGAAAATGACCCTGACCAGGACAATCTGGCAAGGAGGGAAAATTCCCTCTCCATCCCAAAAAAGGTAACCAGTGCAGACCAAAAACGCAGTCCCAAGCTAACCCAATGGCGATCCAGAAGTGAGACAGGGCTCTGGCTGGCAGGACAGAGCATATATGCTCTCCTCTGGCCAGCATGAGACCAATGGCTTATCTGAGCTCCTCCAGCCATTCTCCTCCCCACCCAGAGGTGTGGGAGGAGCTCTTAACGGAGCCACTACCCCCTTTCTCCTGCTTGACCAGACAAAGTCAGCCACCTCCCTCCTTTGAGGTTGCAAGAGTTGCATTCTAAATCCAGTTAAAGCTGAACTTGGGACCAGTGCAAATTCCTGTTCCATTCAGTATCATTGTAATAAAGTCTTGTTGTTATGGGAACAAGACTGCATTAAACAGATTACCCCAACTTGAAGCAAACTGTGTCATTTAATTTACACTCTGGTGCTTTTATTCTCCCTCTTCTACGCAATCCTTTTTATATATAAAAAAATGTTAACACACTTCCAAGCTATTACAACATAATAAATTGCCAACTGAAAACTCGGCTAAAAGTTGCTAGTTTTTAGAATTTCTATGATTTTAAACTGAAGTTGCCTTTTAAGAACAATATTTTGGATTTCTAAATTGCCTTCCACCCAAGGATCTCAACCTGGTTGACAAACAGCAGCCTATCAGCCCACAACGTCCCTGTGAGGTATTAGACTACAAGTTCCGTTGCGCTGGAACTTTATCTGGTGTCTGTAAAACATGGCTAGTGGCAGTTCTATAAACATTGCATCATTAAGTTATGGTTACAAGGAAACTGAGGAACAGAGCCTCTTGCAGAAAAAGCCACACGGTAGAGCCAAGAAAGTCCTGTTTTTCCCTGAAATTCTTTGTTTTACTGTTGTGAGATGATATAGGACTGTTCCTATGTTTCATTTAACAGGACACACTCATTACTAGATATATATCAATTATAATTGGATTATCTATTTATATCCAAAGAAAGCCAATAAACACCACCACAAAACACCCTCTAAGTAGCAGAGTCTTTACTCTGAAAAGGGAGAAGTGCCGGAGACTTCAGAAAGTCCACTAGGGCTTTTGGTATTGCTGTTGATATTACATGGAAGACACTTGGCTACTACGTTAATAGGCAGTCATACAACCCCCTAAGATACATTACAGAATTTCTTTCCTCCTGTTCCCTGTTACGTTAATACATCTCTAATTATTTCATAAGCATGAGAACATTGCAACAGCTACAAGCTGTTGGAAATAATCACCAGGATTATTTATATTAAAGTGTTGAATGTACACATACATATAAGATCGTAATAGCTGTCAACTCCAGTTAGCAAACCAAGAGCATGCCATCTAGTCTATCATTATTCTGTTATTTGATGTGCTAAGCATATCCTCCTATTTGGCTTTCAATGAGCTAAATCCATTAATATTGATGTGTAATATCAGTATATTACTGTGTTGTGGTTTTGGCTGTTCATTATTAGGTTCTCTTTATCTTACAATACCTAGTTCTTATCCCATGCTTTTCCTCAATGGAACTCAACGTGCTTTACAAAGAAGATCAGGATCATTATCCTCATTTGATGGCTGGGGAAATTGAGGCACAGAGGCAAGTAAGTGACTTACAACGCAGCAGGCGACTGGCAGGCCAGGAAGAGAACCTAGTCTTCTGATCCCTGTCCAGTGCTCTAGTCAGTAATTGTTTTACCATCAGTTTTTATTGTATAGGATTTAAAGGAGGCACCTAATAAATGGATTAAAATCAAACAAATATGTAACTGCTTCTCAAGTACATCAGCAGGGCTATACCCCTGGCCTTTTGAGAATGATTGAAAGGTGGTTGAGCTTGCTTCTGAGCTGCAGCCAAAAAGAGATAAGGGGATGATTCGTAGTGAGAATGAAGGAGAGAGAAACCCATTGCTTGAAGATCCCAGTTTCTGTGTAGCAGGGAAAAATGAAAGCCTCAAACCATCTTAAAGAAGCTATATCCATATAAACAGGGTGACTGGTCACCCTGTCCAGAGAGGACATCTCTTCATGCTCCTTCTCACTCTCCACAGAGGTATTTGAAGGAAAGACTGGATATATAACTAACTATTACTATTTACCCAGAGGTATCCTCTCATAAGGAAATTGTGGGCCTGTTACCTTCTCCAGGGGACAGGACAGAGGACACTCAAAGGAAGCTGTGTGTGAATGAGCCCTGGTCCAGGTAGGAAGTTTCCCCTACCCTTTGTTGTCCCCCTTCATGCTATTCCCCACTTCCAATCCAATTTGTAGCTGAGGAACAGGGGGTAGGGTGGCACCTCAAGTCAGGACTGTAGCCCTCCTTCTACACTGCTGCTGTAAGTGCATGGAGTCCAGAGGAGCATGTCACAGGAAATGAAACAGATAGGGGGAAAGAAAAAATGGTGATTTCAAGTACATAGCTTCTAAGCCACATGTGGGACAGTTGTGTCCGGGGATTAGATCCATACTACTCTTGCTATAGCTCACTTTAAGATACTGATTGCTACTGTGTCTCTGCCACCTCCTGTGCCCCTGCATATTAGAACTTTCTCACAAAGAGAGAACTTTTAGCCACCCTCAAGACAGCTCTCCTGGTAGGGAAACCGAAACGCCCAAAGGAAAACAGCCGAGAAGTTATGAGACCAAGTGATGGAATCCTTGCCCTTAACATGTTACTGCAGACCAATCGATCTGTGCAGACAGCTTGCTGAAGGCTTCTGGGGATGGCAATGAGCAGCAGACTCAGCCCGCTGCTTTACAGTTACCCAGGCTCTGAACTACATGGATTCATGTTTCTCCCTGATATGCCCACTACTAGCCTTCCACCAATCTGGAGGCAGCTGCTGCAAACAACCTACAGACGTTTGCATGTATGTAGATGGATACTCAGCTACCCAATCTGCACAGCACATGCCACCAGTTGCACATTCAAAAGAGGGCTTGAGGCTGGCTGAAAATTTGGCCATCAATGGTCACTATACACGACTGAATTGTATTCCCTGTCCATCTGGCATTTACACTGTAGTGTATGAGTTGGGAATTATTGTACTTCCTTCCCATACTGCGGGGACACTGACTTTCTGTAGCTCACCTTCTCTCTTTAGAAAGTAGCCATGACTTCCAGTTCCACCTTAAATGATTATTTTGTTTCCAATCTGCATTTTATACAAGAGAAAGGCAGGACCAGTACCCTATTTACTACTGACTAAGTTAGACTGTGTTTCCTCATCCGTTTAATATAACCAAATTAATATCAATATTGTACTCCAATTCACTCTAATCTAATTAGTGTCAATATTTTATCTGCAAGTTGCACTGAGAATGAGGTTCTCAGCACCAGCTCTGAAAAAGAAAATAGCATTCTCTTCTATTTTGGGAATCCACACTGAATATTAGTAAAGAACGACATCTGGCAAACTGAGTATTAGTCCTTGTGTTACTACTGAACACACTTTGTATACATAAGATGTATTCTGAGGGCCTGGAGGCAGTCAAACATCCTTGTAAGGTTTGGCAAGTTTCCTTGGAAAGAGCAATGGCAACACAACACTTCAGATACTGTTGCTAAATAAATTAAAGCTTTGCTCTAACCAACAGAACGTAATGGAAGCTCAGTGAACAATGTGATTTCTCTTCCTCTCCCCTATTAAGAGTACATTGTGGGGTATGTTATGTTCCCCCTGGGGAATTCTTGGTATTTCTTCTGAACCCCTGAAGATATGTCTCCCCCACTCGTATCTCTCACTTTCTGTCTCTCTTAGAAATAGACAGAACTCCCTTCACAGGCTTAACCAGCAGTAGAGTGATGTTGACACTGGTCCCTGAGAGCACATCACACTGCCGTTTGGCTCCCTGTCCTGGCTCTCCTCTGTGTACAAAGTCAGATGCAAGGTTCTGACACCTGATCCATACCTGGGGAGTCACTTCTGCAAGTGATTAGAGTAACTGCCAACCCCACCACAATGCAAAATTCATTTCAGTGTAGCTTTCCTACCACCACCCACTGAAAGAGGAAGGATGGAAACAGAGACTTACCCTTTTAGAATCTGTAGAGTGCTCGGACACATAGGAGCCGACTCTGTGGGTGCTCTGGGGCTGGAGCACACCTGGAAAAAAAAATAGTGGGTGCTCAGCACCCACCAGCAGCCCCGTGGATCAGCTCCTCCCCCTCCTCCACCGCACCTCCTGCCCGCTGCAATCAGCTGTTCAGCAGTGTGCAGGAGGCTCGGAGGGGAAGGGGTGAGGTGAGGCCTGAAGTGGAACAGGGGCAGCAAGAGGCAGGACAGGGATTGGGACTTGGGGGAAGGCGTGGAGTTAGGGTGGGGCCTGGGGCAGAGCAGGAGTTGAGCACCCCCAGGAACAGAGGTAGTCGGCACCTATGTTCAGACACCATGGTGATTGCCATGCCTGTCTGGAATAGAACACAGAGAAATGCAAGGCACTCTTACTTCTTCCATTGTATAGGGTTGATTCTGTTTGCACATAACTCCCAAGCCCCTGCTAGCTCAGGTGATATATACTGTAGGAGGAAATGTGGGAGAAATCTACAGCAACAGGAAAATAAATTGGAAGGAGTCTCCACTCAGAGCAGCAGCAGGAGGAAAGGAGCAATGGATACGTCTTTATCAAAACGTTATTTTACTCACTGGATAGTTATTACTTTGAAAAATGAATGTAATTTAAAATCCGGCACTAATGCATCTACATAGAAAAAGTGGAGATAACATGGGCTGTCTTTATAATCCCAGTTGTTTGTTTATACATTCCCTGGATTACTGGCCAATGAGCTTCCAAAGATATGTTTAACTTTTAGTTCATTGTTCCTTTAAAGTCACAGAGAATAAATAGAACTAAACTACCACCAGTCTGGCAACATTTTATTCTTCTTTCTCCCTGATCCTTTATCGTCTCTATCTTCTGGTACCATCTCAACCCCGAATCACATCATAAATTCTTAAGAGACCCAGAAAAATACCAAGATGTGCTACATAATCTGACTAGAATATATAGAGAATATATTTTAAATTGTCTACAGTTTCTTTTCACATCTAATAGAATATAGACTTGTGAAAGGAAGGCTGAAAACAAAAAAGGGGATGTTACCAGTGACTGAGGAAGACATTAATTAGATTGGCTTTCAGATGTCTTCTGGGAGGTACATAACCTTTCCTCTGACTCAGACAGTACTTAAAGAAAAGCAGAACATCCTATTCTCTCAGAGAGAGTAGGGAATGTGAAATTACTGAGGGCTTCCTTCAATGCCGAAGTAGAATTGATCCCACTAGTCCCAATTCTACTCTGTTATATTTGTGCAGCCTCGCTGACACAACATTGTCAACCCCAAACATTCATGAGTCAAGTGGCAAACATGAGATTGGCTTAAAAAGCCTAAATTTAAGATTCTTATTATCATCTGGGTTTTTGTAAGTATCAGAACCCATAAAAAGATCTAATTACATTCTAAAGTAACTTTTAAAGGACACTATTCAAAGTTTGTAGGACACAATCAGCCATAGAAATCACCTAGCAAGCATATAGGACATAATTGCTTTTTCATAATAGGCCCAATCCTCCAGTTACCATCTGAACCTGCTCTCACTGAAGCCAATGGCAAAACTCACTTTGCCTTTAATTGGGAAGGATCAAGTTCATAATATCATGGGACTTACACAAAGAAAACAAAATCAGGTCAAGTGTTCTAGTTAGATTGCACAGATATTTGCAGGGAGGGGGGGTAATCTTGAACTATGTTGACTATTTCTAAACTGAATTTGATTTACTGTATTTCAACACAGTTCAGCATCTCTCTTCAGACAATATTCTTTTGGGGGTAAGGCTTGAAGATGACATACATGGTGAGACTGGTAGTATTGCTGGCCAACCGGCCAACCAAGATTGCACCCCATCCTCCAAAAAATTTGGGAATTTTAACAAAAATTAAGCGTTTTTTGGTCTGTCTTCAAATTCTTCCCCTGTCCAGCCCCCAGCATGTGTTGCCAATTTATAGTGAGAAAATAGATTTTGGCTGCCATACTGCCCCATCAATTAATTTTCTGCCCCACTCCACCCCACACCAACTTTTCAGTCTCAGAATCAAATCAATTAATTGTGTGCACCCAGCCCTCACATCTGCCTCAGGCCCGAGCCTGGGGTTACTACCTCTGAGACACACACACACACACACACACACACACACAACAACACACACACACACACACACCTGGGATGATCCTGAACCCACAAAACTGGACAGCTGTGTCTAAAAAGGCATACCCTGGGAATCCTGGGAAACCCTGGACAAGTGGCAACCACAGCTCAACTCCGCCTACCCAGCCATACCTCTGCACCCTGTGCCCTCAACAAAACTTCTGTTGCTCCTGCACCTGTGGAGGTTCTTCACTCTCTCTTGGGAGGCTGGAGGGAGGGCTGTGCCAGGAGATCTTCATCCCAAGCCTGGGTCCTCTTCTACCCCTTCCCAAATCTGGTGTTGCAGCACACAAAGGAAGAGCCGATCACAGGTGGTGAAGGAGGGAGGGGCAGAACTGCCTGTGATGGGTTGGATCACAGAAACCCCCTTGGGAGCTGCCACCTAATGTACCAAGACTACTTCTATTCCTGTTTTCCCTGCCAGCTCAGGACTTCAGCACCCTGTCTTGCTGAGCCAGACACTCCCGTCTGCTCAAACACAGACCCAGGGTCTGAATTACTTGCCCCAAAGCTGCAAGTTTACCTGAAAACAGCTCACAGAAGTGTGCTTGTCTTTAGCACTCAGATGCCCAACTCCCAATGAGGTCTAAACCCAAATAAATCCGTTTTACCCTGTATAAAGCTTATGCAGAGTAAACTCATAAATTGTTCGCCCTCTATAACACTGATAGAGAGATATGCACAGTTGTTTGCTCCCCCAGGTATTAACACATACTCTGAATTAATTAATAAGGAAAAAGTGATTTTATTAAATACAGAAAATAGGATTTAAGTGGTCCCAAGTAGTAACAGACAGAACAAAGTAAGTCACCAACATCAAGCAAAATAAAATAAAATGCGCAAATCTATGTCTAATACAGATAATCTCACCCTCAGAGATGCTTCAGTAAGTTTTTTCTCAGACTGGACCCCTTCTAGGCCTGGGCACAATTCTTTCCCCTGGTACAGCTCTTGTTGCAGCTCAGATGATAGCTAGGGGATTCTTCATGATGGCTCCTCTCTCCTTTGTGTTCTCTTACACCCCTTTATATATCGTTTGCATAAGGCGGGAACCCTTTGTCCCCCTGGGTTCCGCCCCCCCCTCCCCCCACCGGAAAAGCACCAGGTTAAAGATGGATTCCAGTTCAGGTGACATGATCACATGTCATTGCAAGACTTCATTACCCACTTGCCAGCACACATAGATACAGGAAGGCTCACAGGTAAACACAGCCATCTGCAGACAATGGTCCTGGTTAATGGGAGTCATCAAGATTCCAAACCATTATTAATGGCCCACACTTTGCATAATTACAATAGGCCCTCCGAGTTATATTTCATATTTCTAGTTTTAGATACAAGAGTGATACATTTATACAAATAGGATGACCACACTCAGTAGATTATAAGCTTTGTAATGATACCTTACAAGAGACCTTTTGCATGAAGCATATTCCAGTTACATTATATTCACTTAGTATCATATTTTTATAAAACTATTCCAGTTACATTATATTCACTTCTTATTATGTTTTTATAAAACCATATAGACTGCACAACGTCACACTGCCCATAATTGTTGAGCTTTTCCCCACCCCCTTCTCCACCCTCCTCCCACTCCCAACAGCATCTCAGCTCCTCAGGGAGCTGTTCCTGCCTCCTACAATGCCTGCCGCCTGCAGGTCAGTCAGAGGGAACTTTCTCCCTAGGCAGCCAGAAAATTGCAGGAAGGCTGGAACTTCTTGCATCCTGGTGACGCTGGTTCCAGAAGAGTTTAAAAATCCCATTACTCAGAAGGGTTGGCACCAGTGGAATGCAGAATTTTAAGCTACATCCACAAGGATTTCGAATCAACCAGCGTGCAATCTCGACAGATAAAATGAACCTGCCGAGATCTGAAAAAAAAGCATAGGGGCAATTTCAGAGTGGTTGGCTTGTTTGTATGGTGTGTCTGGCTGAATTGCAATGTCAGATAGGGCCACTATTGACATGCTTTTGTTCAGTTTCTCTCTCTCCCCGCACAGCCTCTAGCAGGAAAGTTGATAAGAAATCACTTGTTATGTTCGGGTCATGTAGTAAGGATGCTGTAGATTAGTGGGTGGTTTCAGAAGCCAGAGACTGGAAAAAAAGCTCCAATCATTAGTCCTTTTATGACCCTTTCTTCAGGGCTTTTTACTATCCACAAATCAACTGATAACACTAGGTAATAATCCCCAGAGGCTGCCCCTGCTTCTGGCAGGGACAAGACACACCCTCCCCTGAATTCCCCTTTGACCCAGCTTCTCCTTCCTTCACTCCGCCATGGGCAACTGTATGACTGGTGAGGACTTGTTAACCCTTAACAGAGTGCAGCCCCTTTACTTTGTCAGAGAAACCCAAATATTTGTCTTTCATTCCAGTCCTTGCAATTGTGCCTTTGAAGTTATGTTCCTCAGTATTGTTTTCCTCAATGTGATGAACACACCTATCTGCTTTATTGACCATGTCTGCACTGAGTACTCCCATGACACTCAAACTACCAAAGTCCTGTCCCAGCATGAACAGGGTTCAGTACAAAGCTTGAGATGGACTCCCTGGGAGCAGTCTCTTCCTGATTGTTCCAAAGGCCTTAGTCTATATTACAGAGGATTGTACCTGCACCATTACCCTCTGGGCAGATTGGAGGGTCTAGATTTAGGTGAGCTGTATTGCCCACTACAAGCATGTAAATGTCATGAGTCCATCCCCTCAAAATCATGAGACTGGCTAAAAAAAAAGAAAAAGAAAGAAAAAAAAAGAAAAAATGTCATGAGATTTTAAAAATAATTCAGAGTTCCTTTTATTTGCCTTCTAACATTTGAGACTTGAGGGTTCATGTTTTCCAGCTTTACTCCACAATTACAAGGGCTAGAAACTTACTTTTTTTTAAATGAAAGCTGAGATCACCTGACTCCAAAAGTGGGGCTTTAAGAAAGACACCCAACATTGGGATAGAGATCATGAGAGTTGACACAAGTTGAGTGTCAGGAAGACCAGAGATCTTGCAAAATGAGATGTGAGTTGATCAAGGAATCAGTGAGAAGTTTTGGGGCAGGAATGGGCAGAATTTAGATATGATATGGAAATAAAACCAGCAGGATCCAGTGATGGGTTATGTGAGGAGAAGATGACGATACATAAGGCAGGAGAGAAGAATGGAAGATGACATCAAGGTTGTGAGCCTGTACAGGAAGGTTAACGCAGCTGTCCACAGTAATGACTTACTCAAATTCAAGTAATATTTCACATTCATAACCACAAACTGGAACTACTTAACTCAGTATCCATCTGGAGAACCTACCAAATACATTAAAAAGCAATAACCCTATATCTGAAACCTAATTGCGGTGGCAGGTTTAACTACTATTTTTACTTCCGAACTGAGAGGGAGCAGTTTATGGCCACATCCAGAACAAGGTCAGTGATGTATTTCCAGGGTCAGTGAATTTACTTATTTTTCTTAGTATAAACTACAGAAGCAAAGACAATTATGTTTCTCCAAAGGAAGATTTGAATAGTATGTTATTGGGGCAGAGTGCATGGGGAGAAAGAGATGGGCAAAGGAGTTTACTCTTTACCAAGCAAAATTAAGAGTGAAATATAAGGGGTTAATATATATGTCCTATGATTCTGCAGATCCGAACACGTACAGCAAGTAACCAGCAAAATGGATATTGAGTTGCTTGCCAATAAGGCTGAGGCACTCACATATTAATTAGAATGCCCAGTACTTAGTTAATTATGTGTTTTGTTCCTTTAGAGAGTAAGGATATAGTAAGCATGGAAAGATGCAAATCTCTATAGTTCTTACTATGGTGAACTAGTAGGACCCTACCAAATTCACAGCCATGAAAAACATGTCCCGGACTGTGAAATCTGGTCTCCCCCCATGAAATCTGGTCTTTTCTGTGTTTACACCCTATACCAGGGGTCGGCAACGTTTGGCATGCGGCTCGCCAGGGTAAGCACCCTGACGGGATGGGACGGGCCAGTTTATTTACCTGCTGATGTGGCAGGTTCAGCTGATCGCGGCCCCCACTGGCCGTGGTTCGCCGTCCCGGGCCAATGGGGGCGGCGGGAAGCTGCGGCCAGCACATCCCTCGCTCGCGCCGCTTCTCGCCGCCATCATTGGCCCGGGATGGCGAACCGTGGTGAGTGGGGGCTGCGATCGGCCGAACCTGCCGCGTCAACAGGTAAATAAACTGGCCAGGCCCGCCAGGGTGCTTACTCTGGCGAGCCGCATGCCAAACGTTGCCGACCCCTGCCCTATACTATATAGATTTCATGGGGAAGACCATCATTTCTCAAATTGGGGATCCTGGCCCAAAAGGGAGTTGTCGGGGGTTTGCAAGGTTATTGGGAGGGGTGTCATGTAATGCCACCCTTATTTCTGCGCTGCCTTCAGAGCGGGGCAGCCAGAGAGCGGTGGCTGTTGGCTGGGTGCCCAGCTCTGAAGGCAGCGCCCTGCCAGCAGTAGTGTAGAAGTAAGGGTGGCAATACCATACCGTGCCCCCCTTACTTCTGCGCTGCTGCCTTCAGATCCAGGCAGCCAGAGAGTGGCGGCTGCTGACTGAGGGCCCAGCTCTGCAGGCAGCAGAGCAGAAGTAAGGGTGGCAATACCATACCATGCCATCCTTACTTCTCCGCTACTGCTGGCGATGGCTCTGCCTTCAGAACTGGGATCTGCCCATCTCTGAAGGCAGTGATGCCGCCAACAGCGCAGAAGTAAGGGTAGCAGTACCACAACCCTCCCTACAAAACCTTGCAAACAGCTTTCCCCATCCCCGCTCCCACAACTTCTTTTTTGGTCAGGACCTCTACAGTTACAACACCACGACATTTCAGATTTAAATAGCTGAAATCATGAAATTTATGATTTTTAAAATCCTATGACCGTGACATTGACCAAAATAGACTGTGAATTTGGTAGGGCCCTATTAATTAGTATAACAATCTTAGTAACCTGCAGAGGTAGTTTATCTCCTCTCACTGCTTTTCCTATTCATGTATGCCTTAAGTGTACAGCCAGACTATAGGCTTAAATAGGTTTGTCAACATGGTTTTCTTTACTTTTGCAGATACACCTCAGCATTTGTTTTTCTCTGAGTAGAAGATACAAGTATTAGAAAATAGAGAGTAGTATGGTACGGGGTTCTTAGCACAGATCTGGGATCCAGAATCTCGAGTCCTACTTCCATTTCTCATGAAGATTCACATAGGGTTCAGTCATGAGCCCTCTTGCACAGCTGTGCAGCAAAGTAAGGGAGTGTAAGGAGCCCACTTGGGGCTGGTCTTCACTACCGGGAAGATCAATGCTGCTGATATTGATGCAGCAGGTGTCGATTTCGTGGGTCAGACCTGACCCAACCCTCTCAAAGGTGTTTGCCTGCCTTGGGGAGGCAAAGGAAACAAAGAGTCTTATAGCCCTTCTCATGAGGGCCTAAAAAGGGGGGGAAATTGATCAGAAGTTAACCCCTAATCCACCAGAGACTCAGGAGAGTCCTGCAACCCTATCACAGGATTTGAAACCTTAAAGCACTGAGTTCTTTACAATGTCTTCCTCTAAAAACCGAATTGAAGTTGGCACTGCTGGTTTATGAACCTTTTAGTAGTGCAGGCTCTGGTTATCTGCCCAGGAGTTCCTCTTTGCATTTAAGTCTGATGAGCATCTGGCTACATCTACACTACAGCCAGGATCGGCGCCCTGAGAACAATCCACCGGCAGTCAATTTAGTGGGTCTAGTGAACACCTGCCAAATTGACAGCAGATCGCTCTCCAGGTGACCCCTGTACGCTACCCCTGATGAGAAGAGTAAGGCAAGTCATCAGGAGAGTTTTTCCCATCGACCCCCCCGCAGTAACTTAACCTAAGGTACGTCAACTCCAGCTACATTATTCACATAGCTGGAGTTGCATAGCGTAGGTCAACTTATCGGGATAGTGTAGACATAGCCTCTGCATTCACACACCACCTGCCTTTTAGCCACCATCATGTCACACTACAGGGGCATAACAAGAGGGAGGTTGAGGGACCCAGCCATCGCCCTTTGGCCCTTGACTAGAGCTGGGTGGCATAACAGCAGAGACCCTTCACTGGAGGCATATTAGTTGGGCTAAATTTGAGTGGGATTCTGACCCCCGGCACCCGGTCATAATGCCACTCAAATTTGGGGGACTAGCAGGTAGCCTTAGCAAAATTCTGATTGCACTCCTGTTGCACTGGCAGCCAAGAACTACCTCCCTGTCTCCCAAAAGCAAAAACAAATCCATGAAACAATCTTTCCCAAATGGAGTTTAACATTAACTATTATGAATGCATTTTATAATGCTGAGCACATGCTCGGCACTATACAAGAGACGAAATGAAAACAGCCCATGCCCCAGAGTTCAAAATTGTGACCAGGAGCAATGGGATGAAATGAAAACATAGGTGAATATCAAAATCCATTACATTTAAAATTAGACTGGACAACTATGTTGTAAGGAATAACCCTACACTGAGAGGGTCATGGAAAAGATGACTTAATAGGTCTCTTTCCATCTTTTTGGAACTTCTGTGGTTTTTTACTTGGGCAGGAGCAAGGTAATCAATGAGGTTTGGCTAGATGTAACAGGATGATGAGGTTATAACTAGCTGTAATAGGACTGTCTTCTTCACCATGCTAATGGTTTCCCCGGAGCAACAAAGAGAGAGAGAGAGAGAGAAGCAGATAGACACACGAGGGGAGGACAGGAGATCATCTCTGGCTATCATTATGAGACACACAAAACAGAGATTAGTGGACATTTGTGACCTTGTGTAACTGTATTCTTATACCTCCGTCCTACCCAATCTCAACATTTTCACAAGACTGATTATGGCTATTACAGAACATTACAATCAGCAGAAAACATGTTTTGACAAGCTTTCAATACCAGGTGCAGAAAGGTAATGGAAATGGTAGCGCTATATAAATATTTTTCTTACAAAGTTAAAAACATCTGGTCTGTCTTTCCTCAGTACTGTAATAATAATAACCACCTTCTCACTAGTTCCAATGGATTAAGAAGTCATTTGCAACAAGACATGTCCGTGCTATTCTTGCCAACATATTTCTGTTATAAGCATCACAGGTAAGGCCCTCCATCTGAGATAACTACATTTGAGAAATGGTATGTGTTATGTTTTTCCACTTTCAGTTATAGTGACCTTTTTTAGACTAGAGAAAGTGTACAAAACAAATGCAGAAAATGACTATACAAACAAATAAAGACATTGAACAAAAGACAAATTTTAGACCCAAGTGTGGTTATATTCTGAAAAATGGAATTGTGGGAATGTTTATTATCTTTCAATTATTTCCAGATCTTGTTCCATTTACAATGGGAAGGAGATTATATATGTAGGCACATACCGCAATCTCAGTTTGAGATCTAAAACTCTGGCTTGTGTATTAACATTAATAGAGCCTGTCAAAATTATTGTGAATGATCTACTTGGTGAATTTGCTTCTTTTTTTTCCCTTCTATTAAAGAGCCATTTGTGAACTGGTGCTGATTTCTGAAATTATTAGCTACAGGTATTTGCAAAATAGTTTATGCAAAACAAAATTTCAATTTTGTGCGTTTGCAAACTATACACTTCAACCATTAACCATTCCTGGGGTGCATCACCTAAAATCACCTGGTAAGGATCAGTGAAACTTTATAGCATATAATTTGCTCAGAATAGATTCTCTGCTCACATGTAAATAAGGATGGATATTTGTGGGAAGAACAGGCATTCCCCTAACATTGGTGCAGACAAACGATTCATGTGAATGTTTCCCAGTAGCTAATAATAAGGGCTATGAACATGGTCAAACCAAACAACCATTCAGCATTCAAACAAATGTTTGGAAACCCAGTTTTTCCATTATCTGACCAACTCGAATTTCTAGCAATACGGATTCTTCAATCAGACCTTGGTTAATAACTTTGTTGATATATGAACCAGAAAAAGTAATTTATGCTTTTATAGCAGCATTGACTCTGCAATTCAAGTGAGTCAAAATACCCTGGAGCGTATACAAATAGCTCCTTCTTAGACAACTCATCTACAACCTCCCATTGAAATCATGGTACAGGATCAGGGAATTTTTCTGACCCTAATCAAACTTGATATGTTCAAGCTTTTACACATGCCAACCTTAATGGCTTTGATTCGCCAATGACCTTTGCATAGGCAAAGCCCCATTTTAGTCAGTGGGGCTCTGTGCAGATGCAGGGGTTCATCGATGTGGAATTGATTCCACAATTAGCATAAAGGTGGCTAGTCCACCTCAGTAAACTAGTATCTTTGTGCCTTGGAAGGTGAACATGATTTTAAAATCATGGCAAAAATGATACGCAGTAAAAATGTTCATTAAGTTGCAGAAGTGCCATCTAAGCACTTAAGTTGTACAACTTGATAGATATAGTTAGATATTTTTTATATCTACAGAGTGGTTGAAATTAAAACCTAAGGAGTTTTGACAAATGACATTTAGTTTTTAGTAAAGAACAAGTCACTATTTTCAGGCAAACATTTTCTATTCAATATATTAATCATACTGCATGAATTAGTATTGTAATTAAAGAAGTGTCACAATCTTGATCATTCTTTTAAGTTTAAATTTCAAAGGATAATCTTTAAAAGCCTTAAAGATGCTGCATACTTACTAAAAAGTATATTTTAAATGTTTCAGTCTGCTGTAATTCTTCATCTTCACAGCTCATGGAAATCTCAGCTTGGTTTTCCTGGAACGCTACCATTCTCCCTGCCTATTACAAAGGAGAAGAACCTCTATTATTTCTCTATTTCAGTAAATTATGTGCCTAGTATTGCACTGAGTAATAAATGAGAGAACTGAGTAAATTACTACCATTTCAATGGACAAAAAATTATGTGTATTAATTCTTTAGTAGTTCAATAACAACTGAAAGTGAAATGTGCTGACTGATTTGAGTTTCCCCAATATTTCTTAACAAATCCAATTAAAGAGGTTATAAAATTTTAAAAGCTGGATTTAATACAGGAAAATTTTATTAGAGGATTGAAAAATAAATCTAAACATTTTAAGTGCCTATGATGCAATAAAATATAAATTTCTTTTGAACCATTTATACACCATAATGCTATCATTTGACGCAGCTTTTTCATATAAAACCATAGTTACTAAGCTAAGAAAAAAGGATTTGTTTAAAATCCATAATATTGCTATGCCTGCATATCTTTATTAATTAGAGCTATCATAGTCTTTAAGAGGAATTTAAGTTTCTCATGACAATAAGATACTAGGGACCTAATCCTGCTCCCATTGAAGCCAATGGGATTCTTCCATTGACGCTAATGGGTTTTGGATCAAGCCTTATGAGTGTGAGCCTGCTCACATTGAAGAAAATGGCAAAATTCATATTGACTTCTGTTGTACAGAATCAGGCCCTGATAGCACTTGCTAGAATAAGGAAGAATGGAGGGTCTCTGTGCAAGATACTGTATCTGAATCCTACAGTGCAATATTCTTGCTAGTCCAACAGTAAACCTCTACTGAGCGGAGACCAGCAGTGGTTATGAACACTGGTTCCTCAAGGAGAACGAAGAAAGCCCACCACATTTTTCACTTGTAACCTAGCATACAGGGGCGGCTCCAGGCACCAGCGCAGCAAGCGGCTTCGAAGGCGCGGGACTGGCAGATCACCCACAGAAATGCCGCCGAATCCGCGTGACCAGCGGACCACCCTGACTGCTGTGCTTGGGGCGGCAAAAAACATACAGCTGCCCCTGCTAGCATAGATTTCAAGCTCAATTTCTAGAAACAGAGACTAGTGCTTTAGACTATTACACTGTTATAGGGACTTCAGCACCAGGAGGCCCTTGTCATTTCAAGGTCCTCTTGTACAACACACGAGCCCATTGTAGCTCCAAAGAAAGCCTTGATCTTGCAAAGACTTATGCACGTCCCTAACGTTGCACACTGCACCGTCCCATTGGTTTCATTGAGACAATTCAGAATATGTAAAACTATGTGCAGATGTAAATCTTTGTAGGATCAGAACTAAATTAAGATGAACAACTAGTGGGTGAAACACATGGTGGGAATCAGGGAGGGTAACAGAGCTAAGAACACAAGAAAGATTAATTAGAAATCCTTATTGGCCTGCTGCCAACACCAGCTGAGGTGCAAGAAATTGGGATTATGACATCATCCTTGCTCCTCCTGGAATTACTCTTCTGGGGCTGATAGTGCTGGTGGCAACACTAATTACTCCCCCCAGCCCCTCATTCCCTAGCGTTACAGCCAGATTTTGGCTGCCCCCTTCACAGATGTACTGTGGGGCGGGATGAAGGGCTCCCCATATCTTCTCCACCTTGCCCCAGTAAACCATCATCTGGTCCCTAAGGGGGAAATGATGATTAATTTTCCATGGGGAAAATAAATCACTCACATTATTGATAACTAACTCAAAAACAATATACTTGGTTAGTAAGAGGTATGAATTTGTTCCACACTCACAAACATGTTAGAATGAAAAATTCTTGTTTTGGAAATTATTTCACTGGGTTCCTTTATCTTGGGGGACCTGTCACTGTGCACAGGAAATAATGAAAATAAATCCCATGGCATTTTTAAAGGTGGGCCCTAAATACATTTGTACAATTAAAGCTGACAAGACCCAGGAGGAGAAAAGATGAGAAAATGTAGAGGTGGATTGAATCTTTGTTTTGCAGATAGTTAAGTGTTACTCTTTTCCACCTATGAAGAGCAAAAAACATATACGTTCAGTCTGAATGGTTTTTATTTTAGAATAAAGGAACAACAAAAGTCAAATCTCTGACAGAACACAGTGCATCCTAACACCCTACATCACTCGGCTTCATCAAAATGGAAGTTGACCCTACAGACAGCAGGCTCCATAAAGTGCCAAGGTGTTGAATGCTGAAAACAGTTACGCAGCTATATACAGAACAGTTAGTCCAGGGAGGCTAGCTTAAATCAATACTGGTTAAAGAGATATTTCATATGCAATAGTCAAATATAGTCATGCAGCAAAGCCCTTTAAAATGCATCTTTGATATGGTAGTAAGTCATATGTTCAAAATACATTTCCATTACCCCAAAAGTTAAAAATAGAAAGTGACTCAAAATGAACGTAAGTGGAAACTGCCAAGTTTCATCTGACTGTGTCAAGGCTGCAAATTTCACAAGATTTTTGTGGAACCCATAATGTACAGAAATGGGCACATATTAATCTGAACGTTTAGTGAACCTTTTGGCACTGCTTTCAGAGTGGTAGCCGTGTTAGTCTGTATCAGAAAAAAAAAACACAGGAGTCCTTGTGGCACCTTAGAGACTAAAATTTATTTGGGCATAAGCTTTCGTGGGCTAAAACCCACTTCATCAGATGCATGGAGTGGAAAATACAGCAGAGAGGTATAAATACACAACATATGAAAAGATGGGAGTTGCCTTACCAAGTGGGGGGTCAGTGCTAACAAGCCAATTCAACTTCCATCTTAATTTAATTGGCTCGTTAGCACTCACCCCCCCACT